>NC_056727.1:592102079-592312719 GCF_019279795.1 Protopterus annectens | reverse complement strand
TGAAACCCCCCTTGGATATGAAGTAAACTGCATTACAAGACAAAGTTGTGTGCATGTCTTTACAGCTATAAATAACAGCTAATTCCACTTTGTAGCCATATGTCATGATATACTATTCTGAGGAATTTCTGTAATAATTCATATGTTTACAAAGCAATAATCCTTTAATACAGATCTGTGTTAGTCAACATTCCACATGGTCGATGTTTAAAACATTGAACTAACAGCGGATAATCAAAATGTTGAAGATATGAAACATGGACAAGTAAGAATACAGACATGGTATAAATACATTAATATCATCAACAGAGTACAGGAAGAAATGAGAACCTGCAATGATAGACATTACTGATAGAAACTTTGCTCCAGGCAAAGTAGACGTAAACTATAGAACAGTCCTCTCACAAAAGGGATAAAGAGGATGTCCTGCCTTATCACTGTTGCAGTATTTATAACATGTGGGATCTCCTGCCAAGGACAGCCCAATGTCCAGTCACTATGCAAATGTCTTTACATCCTCTTAACATCATATGTCAGACATATGCTCCCCATGCAGGCATATAGCATAAAGCCGATGCAAGTATGCTCCATACTCTGCCACCAGTCTGAACATCACAAGTGAATGTCAGTCTGGATGACCTTCTCTAAACTGTTTCTACCAAGCCACTTACACATAAGTGCACATTGGGGGTCCTTCCCTTTCTTCCTTCGCTTCTGTCCTTAGGGTTCATGTCATCCAAGAAGGGAAGATGTCAGTGGGGGAGACAGATTCCCCATAAAGACAGTCATGAGAAAGGTTTGTTCTGCCTAGATGCTTCACACAATCACAACCCATGTACCATTTGTCAGGCTTTTCTTTTTTCCAAAATGCTACACAGCCATCTGTCTTCTTTATCCCAATTCTCTTGAGAACTAACATCTCTCCAACATTTGACCCAAGATACCATGGCTGAATGGACCTGCCCAGAGGTGCAGTCTTTTTTTTTTAAAAAAAAAGACCAAAAAGCCTCAGTCTGACTCAACTGCTGTCCAGCATCCACTGGACATCTCTTACAAAGTGAGTGAAGACCCAGATGACCGATGAGTGCCAACACCGATGCCCTCTGTTGCGACCCTGTTGGAGGCCAGCATGGAACAGACTTCTCACACATCTTCTGAGGCAATGCAAACATTCACTATGAACACGGAATGGGAACCACGGTCGATCATTTCTAAAGGGCTTAGGAGGATTCCTCAGATTCTTGTTACAGAAGATGTTCCTGGTAATCTTATTGAGTCTAGGCATGGTTCAGAGCCTCCTAGATTGGTCAAAGTTGAAGTCCAACTAAAGAAACAGAACAAAGCTAAGCAAATTTCTCCCACTGCTAAGGATCCTCAGAGGGAATGACAGGATTTTACCCAGGGCTTGTTTAATGCCCCAATAGCCTTAAAACCACCACGGGGGTATCTGTTCCTGTTTCGCATTGGCTAACTACTTCAGCCAAAAGGGCTAGGGGAGTTTGATTCTTTAGATTCAATAGCTGGACCATTGGCCTACTCTTCACAAATTACTTCTCCTTTGGATAATAGATCCGAGGAAGAGGAATTAGAGTCCTGACTCTCCCTTTGATGTGTCATCCTTTGGGAAGATAATAGTTTGCATGACAGAGCATTTTAAGAGGGATTGCTCAGAAGCTTCTGGTATTTGAGAGATATTATGAGTTGTTGTTGATGTAATCTCCTAAACATTCTGCTGTTCCCCCTGTGCTGGATGCCTTGCTGGATACATTTGCAGCTACCTTTTTGGCTTATGACTCCCAACCTCTAACAACGAGACACCTGCCCATTTATATAAGGTGCCTGAGGCCTTTGTGTACCTCTACAAGTATCCTTCTTCAGACCCTGCTGTGGTCTCCATTTCTGATGACAAGCCATCTATACTTTTACCTGCTTCTAAAGGTCTTCCTTCTGATAAAGAGACTATGGAGAGGCTGGAAAAAAAAAGCATACACTTCTGCCACTCCAGCCTTCAGGCCATTAATCATCAAACCCCCATGACCAGGTAATGTTTTGACCCTTTTATCTCAACCTGAGGGGATTCTGTCTGACCTTCCTGACACAGAAGGTAAGACTGCTTGCCCTCTCCTTACTTCAGGCTGCCCATCACTCCATCAAATGTAGTTATGATGCAGCCGATGCATCTTCTGGAGCTGCTGCTTCTGGTTCAGTTTTAAGGAGGTACTCTTGGCTTCACCCCCAGGCTTTACCTGATGATATTAAAGTCAAGCTCCTAGATGCTCCTTTGGGCAATCAGAATATCTTTGGTACGGCTGCTGCTGACTTACTTTAAGATTCTACAAGCTGTAGCTAAAGTTATGCAGGATCTTAAATCTTTGTTTCTTCCATGCCAAAATTTCAGACACAATCTTTTGAAGTCTGCCTTTCTGCATGAGCAGCCTCGCCCTTGCCAAGAGAAAAATGGTTCCTAAGTTAATGTTCTCTGATAAACCCACCCAGACTTCTAAAATTCAAAAGCCTCCATTTTGGTGCAAATATGCCTCCATCTGACATATGTTCTCCAATTTCCCTTGGCCAGGTTCCTCTGTCTCTCACAGCCTCTCAAAGATTACTTCAGACTCCTGGGTTCAGTCTATTATTCATCTCAGTTATTTTATGGTATGGAAATCCCTTCCCCCTTCTTATGTCATCCTCAATCACCTCCAGACCAACTTCCTCATTTTTTTGCAGTATACTGGATCAGGGCACAATTCAACCTGTTCCAGAATCCCAAAGAAGCACAAGGTTTTAATCCAGAATGTTTCCAGTTCCCAGAAAAGAGGGCTTTTGCAGACTAGTCTTTAGAAAAGTATTTAGGACAGGTGTAAGATACCTTCCTTCTAGATACTTTCCCTCCACACTCGGTTTCTCCTCTTATTTCCACAGGCTTTTCTGGTCTCCTCAAACCTACAGGATGCCTATCTTCATATTTCCATTCACCTTCAATTCGGGAAGTTTTTAAATTTCTATGTTTCCTCCTCTCATTTTCAGTTCTCTGCTTTGCCCTTTTGTCTTTCTTTAGCTCCAAGAGTGGTCTCTATCATAGCCTTTTGCAGGCTTCAGGGAATCAGATATTCACCTTTTTGGATGGTCTGCTTCTTCAGTCTCTCTCTCAATCTAGGCTTTGGCAGTATATGCACTTCACCATGTCCTTTGGCACAGTCTGTAATTCACCAACAATCTCAAGAAGTCAAGCCAGACTCCTTCTCAAGGCCATATTTTCCTGGATTGCAAAGTCCAAACCATTCCAATACATGCTTCTCTTCCTTCTCCCAAGGTTCCTTCTCTGACACCCTACTTACAAGTTCTGCTTCCCTTTTCTCTCATTCCTGCAAGGGAATTTCTCAGAGTCCCGGGATTCAGATAATCTACCATTACCATGCTTCCCTTTGCCAAGCTTCATATGAGGAAACTTCAATGGCAACAAAAGACAATTTGACTTCAGCACTGTCACTCTCTGAAGTTTCCAGTTCCATTACTTCTTTGTCTCAAACTCTGGTTTCACTGGTGGATTCAGCAAATCTACCACAATTTGGTACTGCCTTTCCAGACTCCAACCTTTACTCAAGAGCTGTTCACAGACTCTTCTGATCTGGGGTTGGAAGCCTCTTCCAACAATCTAGGGGTTCAAGGTTTTATGGCCCCTTCATCAGAGGTCAGAACACAAATATAAAAGAAATGAAGACACTCTTTCTTGCTCTTCACGCCTTCCGTTCTCTCCATGCCTTTAAAAGATCTTTACAGACAACACCACAGTCATCTGGCATAAGGTTTTATCTTCTTTGCAGAATAGCCCTTCAGGTCCTGTATTTGGCTATCCACCATCAGGTGGTCTACATCCCTTCAGAAAAAAACTTTACAGCAGTCTCCCTCAGCAGGTCTAGGACACAACCTCACAAATGGATGCATCACACAGAGAGGTTTCTGGACATAATACATCGGGGGGGGGGGGGGGGGTATTTCTCAAGTATATTTTTTTGCCTCCCATCTGAACAGGCAACTTCATCGTTTCTGTTCCAGAGTCCCAATTCCTCTCACTTGGAAGGTGTATGCCATGCCCTTTTCTTGGAAGGGAATGTTCTATATGCTTAGCCTCCTCTTCCTCTACTTCCCAAGGTCTGTACAAGATCAGGAAAGACTCATCAAGAATCTTGCTGCTCTCCCTCTTTTGGCTCAGACAGCACTGGTTACCTCTTCTCTTTCATCTGGCCAGGGAAAAGTTAACTCACCAGATGGTGCTTCTCACACAAGACAAGGGGTCTCATTTATCCTCACTTGGCTACTCTTCAACTGACACTTCAGGTGATAAGATTTTGCTCCTATTTAGACACTGCTTTTCTGAGGACATCCTTAGGGCTCTGCAGGAAACGCATTACCAAAAAATTCTATATGGCTACATGGAAAAGATTTTCTGTTTGGTTGTCTCAGGCATCACCAGGATCCCTTCACAGTGGAGGTCCTTTTAGTCTTTTGTTCCTTGTGTGAACTTCTCCATGCTGTTTTGGCATACTCTACTGCTAACGCTCACTTGTCAGCAATCTCTGCTGGTCTACCCTTGAACACACCACTGGCATCTTGCTTTGAGGTCAAACAATTCCACTAAAGCATCCTTCATATGAGGCCCCCAAGAAAACCTATTCCTCCCTCTTGGGACCTTAATTTCGCCTTTGAAAAACTGACTTGGGCTTCTTTTGAGCCCATCTCTTCTTTTTCTTTGCAACACTTCACCCAGAAGACTGCTTTGTTGATTGCCCTTACTCTAGCCAAGACAGGTTCTGAATTTTGTGCTCGGATGTAGATTCCCCCTTTATTTTTTTTAGGGACAATGAAACTGCATACTAATCCTTTTTTTAAGCCCAAGGTTAATAAGTTGTCTCTTAATCAGTCTATTGAGCTTCCTTCCTTTTCTACTTCTCTGCAATATGCTAATGAGAAGGTTCTTAATACCTTGGATCTTCACAGATAGCTCAGGTATTACTTGGATAAGACAAAGGTTATCTGTACATCTGAGCAGCTTTTTGCGTCTTTTCATAACAGGGCATTGGATTTGGAAGATTCTAAGCAAACCATCTCTTCCTGGATTTCCAAGACCTTTTTTTTTTTTCCATGTAAAAAAGCTTTCTACTTCAGTCCAAGCTCATTCTACAGTGGCAGTGGCCTCTTCTGGAGCTTTCTTCAAGAATTTGGATACTAGAGCCACCCTTTAAACTGCTACTTGGTCCTCTGTCCACACTTTTATTAAACATGACAAGTTGGATGTCTTTTCCATAGCCAGGGCAGGATTTGTCAGGGCTATCCTTCATGGGTTTGTGGTGGGCTCTTCTGTGCCTTCCTCCTCCCATCCTTTTCAGTAGCTTTAGCAATATCCCACATGTTATGAATACTGGAACAGTGACAAGGATATAGCACAGTTGTGTAAAATCTTACCAATAACAGTAGATGTCTTTCCTTTCAGTGCTGCAGTATTCGGTCCCTCCCTCCTGTCTGCTTTTTCTCTCCTTCTCTTGGGAACTCTCTGCTGGCCAAGGGGTCTTTGACTTTCTCTTCTGTTTCTTTTTCCCTCTGGATGTGCATGTTCTCCTTTCTACTGGGGTTGCTCTAGTTCTCCTTGGGCACTTCAGTTCTGAGTATGGCGCATCTGTAGGTCACCTTTATGCCTGTGCAAGGAGCATACACATAATGTAACATAGCGTACAACACTAGGAAGATGTATACCAGCAGGATGTTGGTCTATCCTTGGCAGGAGATCCCACAAGTTATGAACAGTGCAACAGTGCATAAAGACATTTACTGTTAAGATAAGAATTTACTCAATTCTATTTTCTGCTTGTACAGGCATGTGTATACAACTTAAAAAAGGTAAACAAAAAAATAAAACTATTTGACCTGTAAATTCAAAACTGAATGAGAAAAATGAGAACTGTAAAGGACAAACTGCCACCTGTACGAAAACAGGTGGTGAGGTGCTATTAAGACCAAATGCGCACCATCATGTACGTGATGTGACTGAGGTAGAGAGATGATACACAACATCTACAGATTTAAGGCAGCATGCTTCTTTAAACAGGGATATACCATGCTTGGGTAGCACAGTGGTACAACGGATATCATTCCTGCCACACAGCAAGAGGTTCTCTGGTTCAATTCTCAGCTGAGGTGCCTTCTGTGCGAAGTCTGCATGCCTTCCCGGTGTTCACAAGGGTTTTCACAGGGTGTTCAGGTTTCCTACTACATTCCAAAGACATGCAGAGTAGGTGAATTGGACAAACAAAATTGTCCATAGGTGTGAGTGTGCATGTGGTATGGAAGGACAGCCACAGCAGGGCTAGCCCCTCCAGCAGTATGAACCTTGGCTCTAGATAATTGTCGCTGCTGAGGTGACACCCCCGTCTCCACGTGTAAAAATAGGAAAAGAGTTGTGGATGGATGGATAGATACTGTGACACCATGCTTGGTAGTGGATGATGCACTAACCAATACATCCCTAGGAAGTACTATGTACCTACCAAGCAGAAGGGCATGTTGCAGCAAGTGACTTGCCTCAGGCACAAACAATATATCACCAGTACAGGTAAGCAGATCACCTTAAATGAAGTAAATGCTAGTGAGTTTCCACCAAAAGGAGCTACTTTCTAGAAAGCAAAATGTCAGATGACATGTCTAGAACTGTGACAGTACACCCTACACCTCAAAAGTTAAAGGATTTGAGCAACACTATGGTGGAGTTCATGAATGGGACATTTCTGACCAAAAACAATATTTGTAGACAACTCTACACCATCATAGAATACTATGGAAGAACGAAAACCATCATGTTTGTGCTTTGCCTAATGACAAAGAAATCCTTTTAAAGCTGTAACTATTGTGGCAATGTATTTTACAGTTGATAGCATTTGAAATCTGCAAGTAAAGAAACTGATTGTACTGGCATTCCTACAGAAGAATGAAGTTATGGATACAGTCAGAGAATTGCACACTACATTCCCAGATGAAAGTGCAGAGTTAATACTCTGCTTTCCCAAATACTATATTTTGGGGAAGGAGAGTAATACTAAAACCAGGACCACAGTTATATCTCAATTCCCTGCAATGTTTCCTATTAAATTTTGGAGTATCTCTGCACTCATCGTGTATGCCTCATATGCAAAACTCTATTGGGCTAGGGTACCACAGAGTGGAATGCTTGCTTGGCAGATGAAGACTGGATGTGAAATCTGTACTATGTTTTGATGAGGGGAACAGAACAAAGTGGGATGAATAATGCTTATGACTTTACACAGGCTGTCCTTGGTCTTCTAAGAACTGCAAGTTAAAGCTTAGATCGTAGAAGTTATCTGACATGACTGAGAGAAAATCTGACTATGCACTGCAGGGGGTTTTGAAAGCAACTGGCATTCTTCTAAAAATACGAGTGGTGTATGTCTGCCTGATGTACCACAGGGTTTCTTTAGTCATCAAATGTATGTTGGGAAATAGCTTTTCTTTAGCAAATTTTTTTCTGTGGTTGCTGTACCTATCCTTATTTACACTTTATTACACTTAGATGCGTCATACTGTCATTCCATAACACGGGAAGCACTTCAATATTACTTCTGTTTACATGCATGACTGTGGTGGATTTGAGTGACAAAAGCATATGCACGTACACAACAGGCAACATCTGCCAATATGTATTTTTCAATCTTTTGTGTTTTCAACATTTTGAATATTTCCCTTTGCTAGTCCACTGTTCTGAACATTGACCATATGGTAAGTTGACTATTTAACATACAGCCCCCCCTTACTGCTATTCAAGGCCTTGGTAAAATTGCATCTGGACTACTGCATACTTTTTTTTACACATCAAAACTCCTGGCACCATACAGCCCTGCATCTGTTTTCCTTGATTACACACCCATCTGCTCTGCCCAGATCCTTCAATTGCTCTGTCTGGATACTCACAGCATGATACTTCTCTGGGTGAGACCATCAACTCTTCAAGGAGTTGACCTCAACAGTGACTGTTAACTATAACCCCAGGGAATGAGGAATCCCTCAAGAAACTGTTTGTATGGAGCTAGGCGCCAACATCCTTGTAGTCAACAATACTATTTTGAAGGATTTGCAATGACGGAGACACATAAAGTACAGTTTTGTACCTACCATAAATGTAGATGTCTGATAGGTATGCATCTGCAGTCATCACATATGGGTTGTCCTGCCTCAGGCAGCCCTTCGGTCAGCCGGATTCCAAAGTCTGGGTCCGGCGTCGGCTGATGTCGCCCTTTCCCCGACGTCAGAGCGCCTGGGGTATAAAAGCGTCAGCTGACGCCATCTTCCTCAGTGTTTCTTGCCCCAGATGCCTGGTGCCCTCAAAGGAAGGCAAAATTTGGAGAAATGCAATAAATTCCAAACATGCACAGAAATATATATGTATATATATATATATATATATATATATATATATATATATATATATATATAAAACAAATACACCATAATAGATAACCCCAGCTAGCTATGAGAGGGAAAAGTACCCAATAAATACCAAAGAGGGGAAGGAGGGAGGGTAAACCTGACTGCAGATGCATACCTATCGGACATCTACATTTATGGTAGGTACAAAACTGTACTATGTCCTTCAAGGATGCATCTGCAGTCATCACATATGGGTAGAATACCATAGCCAATCTGGAGGTGGAGGATCTATGTAAAGGATGGTGTAGCTAAAATGCCCTGCAGGACTGCCGTAGCAAAGCCTGCTCTGGATCTGGAATATAAAGGTAAATTGTAATGCCTAGAAAATGTATGCACGGAGCTCCATGTAGCAGCTTCTAAAATGTCCTTGGTAGCCACCCCTCTTAAGAAGGCTGTGGAGGTGGCTGTGGCTCTGGTGGAATGAGGTCTAATGTTAGCTGGCACAGTTTATCCATGAAAGGAATAACAAAAACGTATGCAATTCCCTATCCATTTTGAAATTGTCTGTTTGGAAATTGCTTTTCCTTGTGCACCAACAGCATATGCTACCAACAGCTGGTCAGTTTTTCTGTAGCTTTTAGTTCTGTCCAACTAGTAGCGCAACTGCCTGTGTATGTCCAGGGTGTGCAGAAGTTTCCCCCCTTTGTTTTGTGGATTTGGAAAGAAGGTAGGCAGGTGAATTGCTTGGTTTAATGAGACCCTGGATACCACCTTTGGCATAAATGAAGGATTGGTTCTCAATGAGACTCTGTCCTGATGAAAAATTAGAAATGGCTGTACTGCCATGAGGGCCTGTAACTCAGATACTCTTCTTGCTGAGGTTATGGCCAGAAGGAAGGCGGTCTTCCAAGACAGGAACTGTAGTTCTGCAGATGCTGCTGGTTCAAAGGGAGGCAGAGTTAGTTTTTCCAACACGAAGTTAAGGTCCCAAGTAGGCACTGGAGGTTTCCTTGGAGGATTGATGTTTTTAATTCCTCTTAGAAACTGTCTTAGGAGAGGATGAGAAAAGACAGGTGGATCAGTATTGTACTCTGCTGAAATTGCTGAAGCATGAATTTTAATGGAAGAGTAAGACAGGCCATTGTGGAGCATTTCTGCCAAGTATTCCAGGATATATGCCATGTTCATCACTGTCGCATCTAGGCCCTTTGTGGTGCTCCAAGTGTGAAATCTTTTCCATTTTGCTGAATATGCCTTTCTTGTGGAAGGCCGGCGAGCTTCCATGATGATATCCTTCACTCTCTTGGATAGCTTATCCTGAGGAGGAGTCGAGGTATTTTCCAGGCTGTTAGTTGCAAGGTTTTCAGGTTGGAATGCAGAGTTTTGTAATTGTGCTGTGTCAGGAGAAGTAGCCATTGAGGAAGAGGCCATGGTTTCGTGTGTGACATGCTCTTCAACAGTGGGTACACCAGTGCTGTCTTGGCCAGTCCGGAGATATCAGAATCACTTTTGGCTGCTCTGTCCTGATCTTCAGTAAGACCTTGGTCATTAATGGAAGAGGTGGAAATGCATACACTGTTAGAGTTCTCCAGCTGAAAGATAGGGCATCCACTTTCCATGCTTGTGGGTGGTATGTCTTTGAGCAGAATTTCTTCAGCTGATAATTGTGGGGGGAGGCAAAAAGATCTATGTCTGGCCTTCCCCATGATTGTGTTATCTGTAGGAAAATGTCTGGGTGCAGCATCCATTCGTGTGCATCCATGATATTTCTGCTTAAGCTGTCCGCCAGTATATTGTCTTTTCCTGGCACAAACTGGGATTGCAGCTCTATATTGAGTTTCAAGGAAAGTTCCCATAGATTCATTGCCAGGCTGCAAAGAGGGTAGGAATGGGTGCCTCCTTGCTTGTTTATGTACCACATAACTGTGGTGTTGTCTGTCCTTATTAGCAGGTGGCCTTGATGCAGAAAGAGTTTGAAGGCCTCGATTGCATGTATCACTGCCAGCATTTCCTTTTGGTTTATGTGCATGCGTAGCTCCTTTTGTGACCATAGTCCTTGAATACATCTGCCCTCCATGTGTGCTCCCCAACTGTGGTCTGAAGCGTCCGTTGTAATGGTTTGGCTGGCTACTGGCTTGCTGAAGGGCAGACCCCTGTTTGACTGGCTTGCTTGAGCCCACCACAGAAATTCCTTTTGGAGGCATGGAATGAGTGGGATCAAAGTTTCTAAGCTGTGACTGTGCTGAGTCCATAAACTCCTTAGGTACCATTGTAGTTTCCTCATATAGGTTCATAGGTTCATACCAGGCTATCTGCCCTAGGGCATTTATAAGCCTAGCCAGAGTATGCTTGGCTTTCGCCACCCATTTTAAATTAATTTTGCTATGCCCTTTTTCGAGGTTAGTATACTGTGCCTCTGTCTAACAGTGACACAGAAGTGATACCCGGGGTAAACCTACGATCTCCCATCCACTCATCAAGATTCCTCTTGAAAAGAGTCAATGAGGGACTCTGCCTAACCTGGACTGGGATTTTATTCCAGAGTGAAGGGAGCCTCTGGGTTATGAATCTGTCCCTCCAGCATGTCCTATTTATTTCAGTGCTGAGGTTCAAGTCTCTCGAGCGTATAGCTCGATGGGATTTGGATTTTTTGAGGTGCAGCATGTCCCTTAATTCCGGGTTGGACATGGCCTTATACGTCAGGCACAGCTCACCTCTGAGCAGGCGGTATGCCACTGAGTAGAGCTGGAGTTTCTTTAACCGGGCAGCATATGGCATCTGTTTGAGCCCTTTGATCCTCTTGGTGAGGTACTTTTGGGGTCTTTCCAGTTGCTGCAGGTGTTTGGTAAGGTACATCCCAAAAGGGGCATTGTACTCAATTATGGGCCTAATGAGAGATGAGTAAAGAGGCACGATGACCTCCCCTAATCTAGATGTGAATCCCTTCATGATTAGGTGGGCTATATAAAATGTTTTTCTAACCACTTTGGCCACGTGGTTGTCAAATGAGAGATTGCTATCAACTTGGGTCCCCAGGTCCCTAATTACTTCTTCTGTACTTAATGGATTACCACCTATGTGGTAATTTGTGGGCACTTTGTTTTTGCCAAAGGGGATGACTATACACTTTTTGGCGTTTACCTTGAGGCCATGGCTCTGGCACCAGTTGTCTGTTTGTACGAGGCCCTTTTGGAGGATGCTTGTGTCGGCTGGAGAGTCGATTATGGCGCCCAGTTTGCAGTCATCTGCGAACTTGGTCAGCCACAGTCCTTCCGTGTTGGCCTGTACCTCTGAGAAATATATACCAAACGAGAGGTCCCAGGACTGAGCCTTGTGGGACGCCACTTGTAACTGGTTTGGAGTCTGACATGGCTCCAGCAATTCTTGAAGTAATATGCAGCCTTGCTTGTGGAATCAGAAGAATGCAAGAGGTCATGTAACCCAGGGCCTGCAGGATTTTCCTTGCAGTCAGCTGAGTTTGTCTTGTCAGATTCTTGAAGTAATCTGGTAGTTGTCTTTGTTTTTCTTCTGTGAGAAAAGCCATTTGGGTGGTTGTGTCTAGATCCGCACCCCAAAAAGGTTATTCTTTGGGATGGAACAAGTCTTGATTTGTGAATGTTGACTGTATATCCCAAGGCCTGCAGTAGGTGGATGGCATAATTCAAGTCCTTTACCAAAGTTTGTTGGCTGTCCGCTTGTATAAGGCAGTCGTCCAGATATGGGTATATTTGAATCCCCTGAAGTCTGCAGTGTGCAATTACTGATGCCAGGCATTTCGTGAATACTCTGGGCGCAGTAGATAAGCCAAAGGGCAATGCTGAGAATTGATAATGCGCTGAACCTGCAAGAAATCTGAGGTGTCTTCTGCAACTTTGTCTGATAGAGACATGCAGGTATGCCTCCTTGAGGTCTAGAGTCACCAGCCAAGACCCCTTGCCCAGCATGGGAAGGAGTTGCTGTAGAGTCAGCATTTTGAATTTTGGCACAATGAGATAAGTATTCAGTGTGGACAAGTCGAGAATAGGTCTCCATTGATTTTCTTTTCTTGGTACAAGGAATAGCCTGGAATAAAATCCTTGGCCTTGTTCTGAAAGAGGAACCTTTTCTATAGCTTTCATTTGCATTAAGTTGGAGATTTGTTTCAAAGCCTCTGCCCTTTGATTTAGTGGCAGGTCTGGCATGCCTTTTCTTTTTGGCAATGTGTGGAAATGGAACCTGTATCCTCTGTCTATTATTTGCAGTGTCCACTTGTCTCTTGTAATACTGTGCCAATTTTCTAAGAATAAAGAAAGCTTTCCGCCCAAAGGTGCTTCTAATTGAGCCCTGGTTGGCGGAGTCAAAGCAAAGTCATTGAGTCTGTCCTTGTGCAGCAGTTGTAGGTCCTGCACTACCTCTCTGGTTGGGAGGCTGCCATTGATGTCCTCTGTAGGAGCCTCTAGCTTGCCCTCTACCTCTGGCACACCTGTTCTTGCCTCTCTGAAATCTTTCTGTGTCCGGAAAGGACCAATTCTTGGTAGGCCAATTTCTGCTGAATCTTGGTGGTTGGACTTGTAGAAAATCTTTGACTGTTTGTACAGATTTTGCTTTTTCCTCAAATTTCTTTAAGACCTCCTGAGCAGTGGAGCCAAATAACTTTTGCTTTTCCAGTGGGGCATCCAGAAGCTTAGCTTTAACATGGTCTGGCAGAGATTGTTCCTTCAGCCAAGCATGCCTACGTATGACTGCACCTGTCATAGCTAACCTACATGAAGCTTCCAATGCATCATAACCACACTGTAAGAAATGGCTGCTAACCTGCTGGGAGTTATGTACCAGATCCTGAAGTGATTTTCGATCTAGGGGTTCAGGTGAAGACAGTTTCTTATGTAATTCATCTAACAAATACTCTTGGTACTGTATCATATGAAATTGACAATTTAATGCCCTCATAGAAAGAGTAGCAGAAGTATACACTTTTTTACCCCATCTCTCTAAAGCCCTGGACTCCCTTGCAGAGGGGAGTGGATTTTTAGTAGTGGCAGATGCAACCCCTTTAGGGCCCTGGGAGATAGTTTCTGGATCAGCAGAGTGGGCCTTGTAAAGAAAAAGATGCAAGTCCGGTACCCTGTAGTACCTATCGGGTTTGACAGGGGCAGGAGGAAGAGTGTCAGGGGTTATGCTAGACTCAGAGTACACATCATCAATGACATTCAAAACAGGAGGAATAGCCAAAGGTCTATGCTGAGGTAAATGCAGAAAAGTTCTTAATCTTTTCCTGGAATCGGAGAATTCCTGGCCCTGCCATTTGAAATGCTCTCTCATAGTGTGAAGGGTCTCCCCGAAGGATAGTTCTTCAGGAGGGGAGGCCGAGGGGATTGATTCCTCTGCATCAGAATCCTCGTAGGCCGAAAAAGCCTCCTCCTGGTAGTCCGAGAGAGCAGAGCCATCAGAGGCCTCCTCTGAGGAGTGGGGATCAGAGGGCTCAACCCTAGGCCTTTTGTCTAGAGGAGGTTGAGAGCCCCTGTCCGGATGGGGTTGAGAGCCCCTAATTAAGGAAATAAGGTCCTCTGCTAAAGTTAGAATCTGTGAACTTGTAGAGGGTCCCTGAGGAATAACCCTGGGAGGCATAGCTTTAGTATGTTTAGCAGCTTTAGCCCTGGTGAATGCCTTAATGGACATGGATGCAGGAGGCCTAGCTGCACCACGTGCTGGTGTAGTTTTGTCTAGAGAAATGGTGTCGGAAGTTTCCAAGACACCAGTTTCTGAAGGAAATTCAATAACCGACTCAGCAGGGGCCTCTGGGGCCGAGGTTGTCGGTTGAGCGGTTTGAGGGGTCGGAAGTACCAAGGACTCTGTTTCAGCCGAGACCGAGACACTTGCGGTAGGCCTGGCCATGGTTTCAACCGAAACCACGGGCCACGTGTGTCGGTCCTTGTCCTTCCGTTTCTTTGTTAAATGTGAAGTCGGAGTCTCCAACGGCATACTGTATGAAAAACTAGCCCCAAAAAATTCCTCTGCAAACTCCGCCCGACGTCTAAGAGTGCGTCGGTTGAAGGAAGCACAGGCTGAACAGGCCAAGACGTTGTGGTCTGGGCCTAGGCAGGGGAGGCAGTAAGAGTGGAAATCCTTATGAGGTATTTGTTTCCCACAAGTTAAGCAATTATTAACTTTATCCGACATCGGCTGAGGCAAGAAAGAGTCCCCAACGGGGTACTTAGCTTTTGAAGTCTTCGTTAGCTGAATTACAGGAGCTGGCGCGGCAAGAAAGACTGAGTAAGATGGCGTCGGCTGACGCTTTTATACCCCAGGCGCTCTGACGTCGGGGAAAAGTCGACATCAGCCGACGCCGGACCCAAACTTTGGAATCCGGCCGACCAAAGGGCTGCCTGAGGCAGGACAACCCGTATGTGATGACTGCAGATGCATCCTTAAAGGACATCTACTTAAGAAGCTGATCATGAAAGAAAGAAATCAAAAACAGAAGATGACAAGCAGATAGAGAAGTTCAGTTTCATTTAAGATGAGAGGAAATACCTCTCAAATTTTAATGGATATATCAAGCAGACTTCCACAATGGACACTGGGCACTCCAAACATGGTGGAGATCAAAAGGAGGTAAGATAAGTGGAGCCAATTTGGAAGTGGAGAAGCAAAAACAGTGGGAGAGTAGGAGAGACTAGACAGACAATTTATCTCCTTCTTCCACTTATATATGAATGAATGTGAATGCTAACAAACAGAAGTGGACACATGAAAACTGAGGAAAATAAAAGTGGGTACTGATGTGCAAGATAGAGGAGTAGCTACTATAGAAAGTATGTTTTTCAAAGAAAGTGGTTACAATGGTAAAAGAAAAAACTTGTATGCATGTAATATCTACCAGGATATGAAGAAAAAGGAGAGGCCAAAGCAAATGGACAAAATTTATAATCTCCAAATGGAGTAAAAAAAGTATGTTAGCTAAGTTTTGGAAAGATTTAGAAATTCATGCTTACAAACGATACAGTTAAACAAAACTAGAGAAAACAGAGGGTTAGGGTATTTGCAAGCATCATACTTTTCAACTTAAAAGTGCACTAAAAATGTAGAAAGCCCGATTGTTTTCTTAGCTAATACAACCCACACTCGTATCTTCACTACTTAACATTTTCACATCAGAGCTTCAGTTTACCATCTATAATTGTTCACCTCATGAAGGTCTCAACTGTCACTGCATAACACTGAAAATAAGCCTGGATCTATGGCACAGGGGGATGGAGCCTTGACTGTAATGAAAGTGACTAGAGTTCAAACATAATCCCTGGCACTGAAGGAGCCTAGCAGGGAGGGGAGGGAGAGGTCTGCTCACCTCTCAAAGGGGAAGGCATTGTTTGCATGCACACTAAGTGAAACGGGGCACTACAATCTCCCTTGGGGAGACCAGACAGAATACCACTTGTGCAGTGGTAGTTTTGGGGGCTGCTTAGAGGAAATGCCTTTTGCAGAAGTGAGGGTCATGCCTTCCACAGACAGCCCACGAAAAACAGCAAAAGCTTCACACCATTCCATGTGGTGGGAACTTGACAGGTTGAAAATCTGATATGTAACGGTAAAAATATGATGAATTTAAGAGTCAAAAAAACATAAGACTGGCAGTTTTTGTGACACACACAAGTAGAACAAATATATGCAACTTCACCATTTCTTAACATTTTCACACCAAACTTCAAAACAGAGTATATTACTTCCCACATCATAAACTATGTAACAAGCACTGTACAACCCAGCTGAAAAATGCCACTTTGCAAACCAGCTGCAGAACATTTTAAACAGAACTTTTGAATGAGTTACAACCTTCAAGAAATGGGGGCACACAGATGGTATCTTAAATATCTGACATGAAAATATTATGAAAGGAAACTGTGTTTGTTATAATAATTAAAAATAAGAATATCAGACTTAAAAGTGCATTGAAAAACACGTAAATTTGAACAAATGTCCAAAACTTCACAATGTAAACATTTCACACCGTATTTTCAACACACCACCTGTTAATCCCCGTTTCAAGAAGCTTGCAATTTTGCAATCAGACTGAAAAACATTTTAGACAGAGATGTGCATGGGTTCTTACAGATGGCATGCTGATAATTTGATATAAACATGTTTAGAAAGTGCGATTTTATAGGTATTTGCATTAAAATGTATTTGTTAACTTCTGGCAGCCCTCATAAGCAATTTTCACTTAGCCTCACAGATGAGTGTTCTCTGGGAACCTGATTTTTAGGAACTTTATGGTAGGAACCCAAAAAACAGACATATACGTGTACCATTTAAATCCTAAATTCAAATTGTTACCTTTTTTTCATAATCAGACACCTGTTCTACAGCTTCTGTTTTTTCTTGTATCAACTGCCTAATCTTCTCTGAAAGTTGCCTTTCAGTCACTAGACAAAAGAAAAAAAAAAAAACAACAGTAAACAAATTAACTAATTATATGTTAGCATCATTTGAGTTTATATCAGTTTTGCACACAACTTAAGCTGTATTAAACATGCTTTTACACATTATGACATAGAGATGTATTCATTTCATTTGTTAACTGGGTGAACAGACAGTTGAAAAACCCTTTTCAGTTATAACCTGGGCCAGAAACAAAATTAATATATATGCAATAGTAAAACGCTACAATGCAAACAGAGACTCGTTATACACTTTAGATGAGAAAAAAAAGTACGATGAGGTTTTATTATAACAGGAACATGATGCAGTTGAAAAACATTAACACAAGTAGTCTACATGTAAGAAAAAAAAAGAAATCAGACACCATTATGGAAACATCATGTTAAACAGTGATTATCACATGAAACAAAGACCGGATGTACATGGAATGACTGAAGACAAAGGGACAGAAAGAAAAACCGTGGACTGCGATTATAGCAGCTACACTGAGAAATAGGACTGAAATGATTAAGTAGAATATGCCTAAAACCAGAAGACTAAGGAAACTAAACATGTCCAAGAGTAAGGAATCCCAAACATTTGGGTTGATTGTCAAAGCCTACAAAATTAGATTTCAAGGAGAAATGACTGAAGCTGATGCAAGCTTGTTAACTAGTCATTACACGTTGTCAGAACTGAATAACTTGAATAAGACAGCAACAAAAAGGAATGATGCATATTCTGTTACAGAATGAGTAATAGTAGAAGCAGAAAGTAAGAAGTTATGTTTGCACTGGTAAGAAATTGGTCAATGCTTTCTGTGGTATGGTAGTGTTATTAGTACTAAATAAGAATGGAGACAGTACACATCCAAGTTAGGGGATTAGGGTATGTTTTGTAATAGTGCAAATCTGTAAGTTTTTTTTATTTTTTAACTGAGTAAAAGTATTTTTTAATATCAAGTTTGACGTGAATATGAAAAAGAGGGGGAAGGATATGTGAGGATGAATGCAAGGGAATGTGTACGTTTCAGTGGACATAACACAGCTATCCAGGGGGTCTCAAAAGACGCAAAGGTGAAATGGTGGAAAGGTGTTGGGAGGTACCAAGAATCATGCTCTTAAAACAAAGATGTATTTAAAGATCTGTTTCTGAAAATGATTATGTAGCTCTGAATCATCTGTAATCTATTTTTGTAAAAGCAAAATTCATGTACATCACGGTTTTAAATGGAGGGAAATTCAAAGTGGCGATTACTTACAAACAGAAAAAAGATGACAGGTTCAACCACACAGTGGTATTCGAGAATAAGGTGCCAACGCAGAGTAAGAATTTCTCAGTTAAATAATTCTAAAACTATGCAAGGTTCTTTATCAAAATAATTAAAAATAAAGGGTAGTCAAATCAAAAGCATCCCTTACAGCAACAAAACCAGTTCATGTAAGCAATCCTCTACCTGTACTTGTAAAGATACAGTCAGCTGCATGTAGTGATTGCAATGTTGAAAGAAGGACATAATCCATTGTGAGTTACTTAGTATATGATCACATTCAATGCAGCAGAGCAGGGGTTTATAAAAGGAAAGATATGCAAATGGGGGGTGGTAAGGGAAAGATGACTGGGAACTTTTAGAGAAGGAATTATGGGAGACTGCTTTTAATATATATATATATATATATATATATATATATATATATATATATATATATATATTTTTTTTTTTTTTGCAGGGAGGGAGGATCATACCAGTGCACAGATAGAGTCTACAGATAAATGTGACCAGATTAACAATAAGACATGCTTTTTATAGGAGTTTTGGGTACACAAAGCAGTTATTAATAAATGCAATCTTGCATATTAACTAATATTTCTATGGCATTACATTGGGATGAAACTTCTAGGTTTGAAACTACCTCAATAGCCAATAGCCTAGTAATCTCATATGATCCTATTAGTTTTGGTAAAAGTATAAACAGAATGGATGGAGATGGTGTTTAACTGGAACGCAGAAGGGAAGCTGAAGCAGTCAGAAGATGTCGAAAGGATAAAAGTTGCTGCAAGGAGTGCAGAAGGGGATGACTAGAGTACAGAATGCCAAAAGGAAGCTATCAAGTAGCTTTTTTTTTTTTTTTTTTTTTTTTTACACAAATGAGTTTTATTTTGATGAAATAACAATAATTTAATACATTCATAACATTCAATAACTATTTACAGTATTTACATTCAGCCTGACAAAGGATTCAGATAAAAACATTTGTAGTTAAATAATAAGTTAATACACAAACTATGACAGTTATGAAGAGTTTGGTTCCATCTGTAGGGTATTAATCAAATTCAAAACTTTCCTTTACAGACTTAACCAATGGCTTAGGAAAAGTTCTTGACTCCTTAGCTCTTTTCTCCATTAGTATGCATTTTTTCAGTGACGATAGGAATTCCTCCATTGTGGGTGCTACATTAAGAGTTCCATCTTCTAGTTGTACATTTTCTGGCTATTGCCAACATTGTCCACAACAAATACAGGTAATCTTTCTTCATATTATTACTATTAACATCATTCAATAAAATTAAAGACTTTGTCAAAACAAATATATCAGTATAGATAGGTTGAAGAAATTTGTTAATTTCATTCCAATATGGTTTAATATTAGTACAGTCATAAAAATATGAGACCAGTCAGCATTAGTGGACAGATGACCTCTCCAACATAACTTGCTGTTTGAAGGGTTCATTTCTGAGAGTTTCTCAGGTGTCAAAAAGGATCTGTGTAGAAACTTCCAATGAAAATTCTGCCAGAATTGTGAGTAAGATGTTAGTTTAACTGAAAATAAAATTTTGGTTTTATCTTCCATTGATAATGATACTTGAAACCCTTTAATTAGATATTGACAGTATGAATCTTTCGGAGCTGTCTTATAGACAAAGTGTCATATAGATATGATAATTCATTCTTAACACTGATATTATTATACAGAATTACAAAAATCCAGTTTATAATTTTTGGTACGGTTTTGAAGGATGCGTTATGTATTATTCTACACAGATCCTTAGTGTATGCTGTGACACTCTGAAGAACCAACCAGTCATTAGGGGGATAGGCCATAAGTTGACAATATACTTTGTGTGTTCAAAGCTTGCTGGTTTTCAATACATTGCAACCCACAAAACAGGTTATTTTCCCATAAGACAAAAATCTCTACGTGTTTTATCAGGGAAATCCCTTGTAATAGTAAATGGTATTAAAAATCTATGCCACAGTTTTATATCTAAATCTGTGTTAATGAATTTTCTAAACGCATCAAAAATATTGTTTATTAGTGTTAGTTTAGTTGTACTATACTGCAAATTTAAACTAAATAAAGCCATATCTTATCTTTGTCAGTTACCAAAGCATTATTTGATAAACAATTTTCATTCACTACTGTTTCCAGTTGGAAGAGTATCTAGAATGTATCCAATTCACCACTGTTTTAAATTATAGATGCCTTTATATAAGTTTCAATCTCTGGGAATTTCAACCCCCCTTGTTCCCATTTTCTGATATGATGGGAATATGTTACTCTATTTCTTTTGGGGTACCACAAGAATTTCATCAGAGCTGAAGTGATTTCTTTAAGGATTTTCTTTCCTGGTGGACGTATAAGGGCTTGTGCTATATATAATATTTTAGGTAATAAAAACATTTTCATCAGTTGTAACCTATCATCAAATGTTATAAACAAATTGTTCCATTTGCTTATTAATGTCTTGATTAAGTCTATGGCTTTAGCATAGTTAAGCTGTAAGTTTTCCTCTATATTCTTGCCTAGGACTATTCCTAAACAGTCTAGAGTTTAAACTTGGTTTCCAATATTATGATTAACTGGAACTTGTATGTTCTTTTTTTTATTTAATAATAAATATTTTGATTTAGATTTGTTGCAGAAGAGCCCTGAGATTTTTTAGAAATTTGATGTTACTATATCCACTTCACCGAACACTTCCTTAGAGTTGGGTAAGGTAAGTAAGACATCATCAGCAAACATAATTTTAGAAATATATCGGTCATATATATTTATACCTCTTATCTTTGGGGATTGCTTTGGAAGTAAAGGGACTTAATTTGACATACACTAGATTATTTTCATAGATTTTCTTTATCATTGTTATAAAAAAGGGGGGAATCAAATAACTGTAAGACTTTAAATAAATAAAACCAATTTAAGGAGTGAAATGCCTTTTGAATATCTAGACCTATTATCAATGCTTCATGGTTTCCTCTATTGAGGTAATCTATCAGAGTTAATACTCTTAAATGTATCCTGTGTATGCCTGTTATGTATGAAACCAGTTTTGCCTTCATTAATTATTTTAGATGTGGATATTTTCAATCTACTGACCATAACTGACAAATAGTTTATAATCATTATTCAACAAAGAAATTGGTCTATATGAGCTGCAATGATTAGGGTCCTTATTCTCTTTTAATATAGGGGAAATTAGAGAACATCTCCAAGAAGAAGGAATATTTTGCTTATGTCTGAACTTCAAGAAAGGTTTTATGTACAAGACAGAGATTATCGAAGAAGGGAACAATCTATAAATTTCAATAATTAAGCCATCTATTCCAGGTGCTTTATTAGACTTACTTCCTTTAATCCCATCTATAATTTCCTTTTGAGAAATAAGTTTTTGTAGATCTAGCTAAGTTCCTCAGGAATTCTTGTTATGTTGGGAACTGTATTCTCGAACTTCTCACAAAGTAGCTTTTTTTAATTGTAATCCCTTGTACTTTACCAACTGGAGTTGAGAAAGCTACTGCTGCAACACAACTCCAATGAATCCTCATCTCCTCCCAGTGTCATGCCATACGGTGGCTTATTATACAAGAATAACTCTACCGAGTCGGGCTTACCAGCCATTATCTAGCGATGCCTTTGCAATTACCAAAGAGGGAGGGGACCAGAGAGCTGCCATTGCTGCACACAAAGACTAGTTTAAATGAATGAGACTGTAACAAAGAAACCCTATCCCAACCACCACCCATGCCAATGCTCCCTTTGGACTGGCTACAGCAAACTATTTGAGGTGATCTAATTGTATCCTCACCTCAGGCCCATAGGATGCGATACAACTCAAAACCCATCCATTCACCTTAACCCACCTAACTTTCATAGCACCTATCTTCACCTTGGCCACAAAACAGTATGCGTTTACATCAGTAAGTCAAAACACCCCTGTCACCCCCCCCCACAAAGAGGGGAGTAGTTAAAACATCATTATTTGTCTCTGTGTCCCCCACCCCCAAAGGGAAGTGAACTGGCAAAACTTCATCACTCCTTTCTTTCACCACCAGCTCTTTAGGAGTCACATCACTAAGAGTTACTAATCAAGCTCAGGTCACCCAAGTCATAGTCAGTGAAAACCTCTTCCATTTAAACCGTCCACTGGGAAGCAAGAGTAATATCCTTTATGGGTGAAGCTAGCCTGGACTTAGCCAAAATCACTGGAAGTGGATATACCGTGCTGTCAGATGGAAGGTCTGAAGGTTCGGGAGCAGAGACGGAAGAGACAAAAGATCTGGAATTGGATCAAGTACCCAGGGTGGATGCCTCAAGTGAGACCGTAGAATGGCAACCCACACCTACCGAGGCCAGATGGGGGAAATGAGGATCAATTGACTTGAGGCGTCTGGCTTTCTGAAGTGCTCTGGGAATTAAAGGCAAAGGAGGAAAGTCATACAGGAGACCCGGAGGCAAATCGTGGATGAGCGCCTCCCTGGGGGGTTTCCCTCTCTGTGGGAGATCAATGCAAAGAAATTGATGCATTTGTGGTTGACAGGAGATGCAAACAGATCGCAGCTCAGATATCCCCACTGACGGAAGATCTGTTGAGCCACCCCTGGATTCAGGGACCACTCGTGAGGGGTCAAGATAGCCCTGCTCAATTTGTCCACCAACATGTTGGATGCTCCGGGAATGTGCATTGCAATGAAAAAGCCCCCCGTGGACATCGCCCATTCCCGGACCCTCATGGTCTCACGACACAGCAGATAAGAACGTGTGTCCCCTTGCTTGTTTATATACCAAACAACTGCCATGTTGTCCGATAGAACTGCAATCATTCCCTGAGGGAGGCAATTCTGAAAGGCTTGCAACAACAGAAGAACTGCCCTCATCTCCAGAACGCTGATGTGCAATTTGGTCTCTGACGGCGACCACGTCCCTTGGACAGTCTGTCCCTGGAAATGCCCCCCCCCCCCCCAGTAGGGAAGCATCCAAGGTGACCATCACCATAGGAATCGGTGGAGCGAAGGACCTGCCCACTAGGAGGTCTGGTGAGCGAACCACCATGAAAGATGCTTTCGACATACTGGGGTGAGACAAGTGGAGAATGATAGGGGATGCAGCAATGCTGACCACTGAACTGCAAAGGTCTGCTGAAGATCTCTCATGTGGTACCGAGCCATCTGTCCTAAATAAATGGCAGCTGCCATGGACCCTAGAGCCCTGGGAATGTGCGAAGCCAGAGGACATGTTTGCTCCAGCAGAACCTGAACCTGGGCATGAATACGAGACATCCGGCGAAGAGGAAGAGCAGTGATCTGCGTGATGGTATCCAACAGAGTGCCTATGAATTCCAGATGTTGGGTTGGAATCAGAGAGGATTTGGCCATGTTCACTGTAATTCCCAATTGATAAAACAGTGAGAGTAAGGTGTGAATGTTATCCAACAGTTGATGCTTTGTAGGGGAAGTCAGGAGCCAATTGTCCAAACAGGAAAAAACCTGGATTCCCTGCAGCCAGAGATGAGCTGCCACTACTGCCATGCATTTGTGAAGCACTTGGGGAGCTGAGGTGAGGCCAAAGGGCAGGGCCCTGAACTGAAAATGATTGGCTCCAGGTGAAAGTGGAGAAACCTCCTGGACCGTTGAGCCATCTTTATATGGTAGTACGCGTCCTGGAGGTCCACTGAGCACATCCAGTCATTGCTTTGCAAAAGCGGCACAATTAACTGCACAGTGACCACCTTAAACTTTGACTTCTGTACGAACAGGTCCATGCGACTGAGGTCCAGAATAGGAAGTAGGTCCCCTGTTCTCTTTGGAACTAAAAAGAAAACAGGAATAAGTTCCGGGTCTTCTCTGCCCTGCGGGGACCTCTTGGATGGCTCTTTTCTGAAGAAGGTTTGCAACCTCCTATCAGGCCAATTTTTCCTGACTGGGTGGCACGTCCAGAAGGGTTCTGGATTTCGGGGGAACCTCCGAAATGGGAATGCAATAGCCCCTGGATATAACTGCTAGCACCCACTAATAGTTTGTGATGCTTGCCCAGGTTGCAGGGTGCAAAGATAACAGACCCCCCCGAATGCCTCCAGGGAAGGACAGTCAGGCAATGTCTCAGGGACGCTGCAAAGATTTCTGAGAGAAGGGTTCCCTGGAACCTTGATTTTGCGAGCCTGCTCTGCCTCTAGGGCGACATCTACCATTGAAACCTCTTCCCCGTCCCCTGGAAGAGGAATTCTCCTGAACATCCTGGAAGAAAGACTGTGCCTTCCGAAACCACATTTTCTTACTCTCCTTCTGGATCTTAGAAAAGGACCTCTAAGGGGCAGAAAATCTGATCCCAACCGCCGACAAGGTTGCCCCTTCCTGTTCACTGCAGGTTAACGTCTCTTTTACAGTGGGACCAAAGAGAGTGGAACCAAAGGGAGCGTTGATAAATGATGTCTTGAAGGCCTCTGTGAACCCGCTCAGGCGCAACCAGGCATGACGCCTAATGGCGATGCCCGAGCCCGCCGCCCATGAGGACCCTTCCGCAGCATTGGAGATTAGCCTCATGGACTAATTCGCAACTTAATGAAGGGTTGACAGCTTAGGGAAAACTACCTTGAATTCCTCCTTAGACATGGACCCAAAGATGGAAGTAGACAGTTCCTTTATCAAATCCCTCTGGAGATGGGTGAAATGCGCAAGATAATTTAACGCTCGCAGGCTAAAGGAAGCTGAGGCAAACACCCGCTTTCCAAATCTGACCACAGCTCTCTATTCACCATTGGGAGGATGAACAGAATGGACAGAAGAACTCTGCTTTGCCAATTCCTTTTTGGTGGCAGCTGCCACCACAATAGTATCAACATGGACCGCTTTGGACCAAAAGGTTTTATCCGCTGGGGGACCAAGAAATTTGTCGGCTTTCTTTGGCACTGGCTCCACGGTATCAGACTCCTTCCAGGCCCTGCTGGCCACTAGATCAATAACAGGATCAGCAGGGGGACACACCCAAGAGGTAGATGGGCCCGTACCAAAAGCCTCCAGAAATATGGTTTCCTCCAAGGACGGAGACTGGGCAGACCAACCGCCTTTGGCCTTGAGGATCAGGAGTATGTCTTCAAAGGAGATGCCATCTGGAGATCTCAGGGACCCGTCCCCTTCATCAGCATCCATATTCTCAGTTAAGGACTCCAAAGGGGAGACAAGATGTGTCCTCTTGCATGTTCTCTTCCTGGGAACTTCCTCTGCCGGAGGCAGCTCTGATCGCAGAGAAGGATCTTTTCACCACCTGGAAAGTGGAAGGACTGGAGGAGGTTCCATCCCCCTCTCCTGCTGATAATACCCTAGCAGAAGAGAAGGCAGACCCCCCCTCCCGCTCAGCCGGACAGCACCAGGCCAGAGTTGTCAAAGGCCGAAGTGCCCAGGGGAAGAAACCGATCTGAAAACCCCGTGCCCGAATTCAACCCCATGGACCCCGGGTTAACAGCTCTGACCGGAGGGATAGTCCATCCTGGGGGGCAGGAAGAGCACCAATCCTGCTAGGGAAGGGCCCAAACAGGACCACAATGTTCCCCTAGCCTCCGCCCCACTCATCAGTCCCCAAGAATCCAAGCCACTGGTCCGATAAGGAGCGGTTAAATGGGAAGTGGGAGATTGGATTCCCGACCTGTGGGTCGGGGAAGACAGAATCCCCAACTCCATCTGAGCGTTTAGAAAGGTCCGCATCATCCTGTCCATATCCATAGGAAAGGCACTCCTGGAAGATCGGGAGGATATATAGGGCCTGCTGGGAAAGCCCTGCCTGGAGCTTGAAGGTCTTCTCTTGTGCTCCCTAGAGTGAGACCTACTAGGAGAGACAGCCTGCACTGAAATCAAGGGATCCAAAGGAAGATCCTCCACTACAATCGTCTTCGGCATGACTCTCTGAGCTAACCTGCTCAGAGCAGATATCAGCGAAGGTTCCGGGATTACAGCCGTCGAATCTCTCGGATCCGAAAAGGTCTGATCTGTGGGCATGGTTCCTACCCTCGGATCTGAAGGTCTCGAATCTGGAACTCTGGATCCAGGTGAGGGAGCCAAAGAAGACGGATCCGAAGGCTTTGGATCCAGGAGCAGACTCCCTGACGCTGTGGAACCCAAGGGTCTCAGATCCGAAACTGCCCTGGCTGGAGCTGGATCACAGGGCTTAGGATCTGACAGCCTGGGACATTTGGAAGGGGCATCCTCCACAGTACTCCTCTTTTTAGCCCCAGAGGAGTCTGTCTTGGCTGGGGAACCAGTGATCAAGGAGCCTCCTTTAACCAAACCTTTGACGAGTAGCTTATTATGGCGGTCAAACAAGGATCTAGGATTGAAGGCGGCACAAATGCCACACTCCACCTCAAGGTGGTCGCCGCCGAGACAATACAGACACTCCTCATGTGAGTCAGAAATAGGCATTTTCAGACCACAAGAGGAGCATCTCAAACCCCAAGGGTTTATTTGACATGACCAAACCTAGGGCTAAACCCTTTACTCAAAGACCAAGACAAGCCAAAATTCAGAAACGCACAACAAAACTGTCTGAAACACTCAATAACCACTCACTACTACTTAGATTAAACTACTCTACCCAAGCCAAACACAGTACACAATAACAAACAAGCCTGTGAAAAGGGTGCCAAAGAAAAGACTAAATAACCAAGCCGGGAGGGGATATAAAGGGCAAGATAACCATCACGAAAGATAGAAATAAAGAAATAACCCAACAACAAGAATCCCAAAGATAACACTTACGACGAATGAGGAGTTGAGCAATCTGTGTCTGTCTTACTGAAGCGGCAAATGAGATTTGAGGGATTGGAGGGCAGCAGAGCATTATGGGAGGGGAGAAGCTTGAGTTAAGCTGTTTGCCCATGTCTGCCGGCTCGGATCCGATATCGGATCCAAGACCCTAGCGTGAGGAATGGTGACTAGATAACATCAGATGTCTTGCAAAATGAAAATACAAAACTCAAAAGTTATTAAGTCACTAAAGCAGAGATGGTAAAGGAAAAACAAGTGGATTATGATGACAGATATAAATGGAAAAATATACACATTACTAGAAAACCTGAAAAAAAAGAGAACATGACTGCTGCATACAAAGCTTGAGCTGGACTACACTACATGAAAATCAAATTTAAATAAAAAAGGCACAGGGGCATTTCCCTCCAAGTCTAACAGTTGCTATATGAAGACTGAGACACTAGCAGAGTTGAAATATTTACACTGAAAGAAGATATTTTAACTGGTACACTTCAAAATGCTTAAAATGAAAGAAAACTTTGGATAGAGTTTGCAGAAAAATAGATAAAGATGCAAAATATGCTAATGAGTCTCATGACTAAGGATGAATTAGCAGAGATATTATAAAGGGCAAGCACTCACTAAGTATTGATGGTATCCTTACACAGTTACACAGAGTTAATAAAGAGAAGTTAACACTATATTTGGTTAAACTGCTTAAGTCTAAGACACTAAGGATATTTCCCTTTCCGGGAAGCAAGCAATAACAAGAAGTTATGTACTCACCATAACGTTCCATCTGAGTAGGTAACTTCATTTGTCTGCAACCTGTGGGTATCGGATCCTGTTCGGATCCGAGCCGGCAGCTTTCCTAGCTAAAAGATCCAAGCTCCAAGCTCCTCCCCCTACCCATAATGCCCTGCCATCTCCCTCTAACTCTCAGATCGAATTTGCCAAAAAAAAAAAAAAAAAGGGCAATAGGAAATTTACTGTAACACAGGAAGGGATTACCATACATTCCACCTGATGTCATCTGGAAAAGACGTATCCTGATCCTTTGATAATGAACTAAGGGTCCGGGGGATAGAGGGAGGGTCGGTTGCAGATGAAACGTTATGGTGAGTACATAACTTCTTTATCTGAAGTAGTTAACAACCTGCGTGACAGAGTCCACAGCTACCAACAACTTGGGAAGCCCTTATGGAAGGATATTCCGGAGCACTGCAGAGCCAAAAGATGACCGTCCTCTGGATATTAAATCCAATTTATAGTGTGTAATAAAGGTATGAGAGGAAGCCCAAGTAGCTGCTGAGCAAATGTCATTCAAAGAAACCCTTGACCAGAAAGCAGCAGAAGTAGCCATAGATCGGGTAGAATGGGCTCACACTCTCAGGGGCTCAGGACGACCAGAACTTTTGTAAGCGAGGAGGATGCATTGGGAAATCCATCTAGCTAAGGTTACTTTAGTGACTGGTTTCCCCAGACAGGATTTAGCAAAAGAAACAAAAAGTTGATCTGATTTTCGAAGATCTGCTGTTCTGTTTAAGTAAAAACGTAACTGTCTATGAACATCCAGACAATGAAGTCTATATTCTCCTCTGTTTTGGTAATTAGGAAAGAAGACAGGTAGATTGATGGACTGGTTGATATTGGCTTCTGAAGCCACTTTGGGCAGAAAAGAGGGATTAGTCCTGAGGGAAACCCTGTCTTTATGAAAGATGATGTATGGAGGCTTACTGCAAAGAGCGTGAAGCTCTGATATCCTCCTAGCTGAAGTAATGGCAATCAGGAAGACCGTCTTCCAAGATACATATTTTAAGTCGACTGAAGCCGCGGGTTCAAAAGGTGGCCCAGTCAGAGCTTGAAGAACTAGGGTAAGATCCCATGGAGGCACTGCATCTTTAATAGGGGGTCTTAACATAAAGGTTCCTTTCATGAATGATTTGCAAATTTTGGGAGGAAGCTAGGGGGCCTGAACCGTTTCCAACATGGTAGTGGGAAATAGCTGCCAACTGAACTTTAATAGTAGAAGCACTAGCCCTTTGATGAAAAGTATGGGAAAGAAAGTCTAGAACTGCTGGGATAGGAGCCGTGAAGGGGTCCAAGTTCCTATGCTCCACCCAGATGGAGAAACGTTTCCATTTACTCGTGTAGATTTTCCTGGTAGACTTTTTATGGGCGGCCACCAGGATGGCCTTAACTGAGGAGGATATACCGGGAGTCCTAACCATTAAGGGAAGTGGATCAACCAAGCTGAGAGCTTGAGGTAGTCCAGGTCGGGGGTCTTCAATCCTAATGGATGAGAGATCAGATCTGGATTGGGATCTAAAATCCAGGGAGGATGTACTAGATGAAACCGTAGGTAAGGGAACCATGTTTGGCGAGGCCAGAATGGGGCTATGAGGATAACTCTGCTCTCCAACAGACGAGCTTTCTGCAAGAATTTTGTCATCAATGGAAGAGGAGGATAAGCATACAGAAGACCGGATGGCCAAGCATGAACCAGAGTGTCTCTGGGGGCTTCCCCTGGTGGGGGAATTAGAGCGAAGAACTCGCTGCACTTTGTGTTCGAAGGCAAGGCGAAGAGATCGCAGCAAGGTTGACCCCATTCGAGAAAGATTTGTTTCGCTACTACTGAGTTCAGAGACCACTCATAAGGCAAGAGGATCGTACGACTCAACCTGTCCGCTAAGATGTTTTATGCCTTGAAGGTTTCCGCAAAATCGCAGCGACGGAGCCAGGCCTGTCTACGCAAGATGACGCCCGTTCCGCTAGCTCTAGCCTCTCCCTCCGTAGCATGGGAGAGAAGCCGCATAGATGTGTTGGTAATTGACTTGAGAGTGGCCATTCGAGCAGAGAAGGTCCGCTTGTCCTCGGCCGACATGGACTCTGGGGGTTACCCAGCATACTCTTTAAACAGGTCCCGCTTGAGTCGAATTACATGTGCCATATAATTCAGTGACCTTACAGAGAAGGTTGCTGAAGCGAACATCTGCTTTCCAAGGCGGTCCATCATCCGAGACTCCTTGTCTGGAGGATGCACCGAGGAACTCTCCTGTGCTAATTCCTTTTTGGTGGCAGCTGCCACCACCATGGCATCCACTGGGGCACCCTTGCTCCAAACTTGTCCTGTCCGTGGGAGGGCTGAGGATCCTGTCCGGTCTCTTGGGTATTGGCTCGACAGTGTCCGGCTCCTTCCATGCCCTGGTAGTTATGCGGTCCACCAGGGGGTCGGCGGGAGGGGACACCCAAGAGGGAAATGGGCCTGCGTCAAACACCTCCAGAAACACAGACTCATCCGAGGAAGGTTTTTGGGCAGACCACCCCCCTCTAATGCGTAACATTTCCATAATGTCTCCAAAGGAGACGTCTTCGGGGGGGGGGTGACCTTGGGGAACCTTCCCCTTCCTCTAAGTCTGTGTCCTCCGTGAGGGACTCGGGTGAGTCCAAGTGCCTCCTCTTGCACTTTCGTTTGTGAGGGACCTCCTCAGGGGGGCTGTCCGAAGAGGCCTCACCAACAATGTCCTGTTCCTCTATGGGAACAATCTGGGACATAGGCACAGCTGTCCCTGGGGCCGGATGATAAAAGACAGGCCCGTCTGAGTGGGAATGGCAGGGGGATCCGAAGCAAGAGCCTAGGGCCTCGAATCCCTCGAAAGGACCCTCTACACGATGTCGAATGCCGAGGGAGAACTGCTTTCCCTAGGATCCGAAAGCAGTTGCCTTGGATCAGACGTGCGGACCGGCGCCGAAGGTGACCTGATCGGATCCGAAAGGGTAGTGTGCTCCAACCTCAACGGAGCCGAAGGCCCACTAACCCCTCCGGATCCGACGCCCAACTCATGGCCCTGAGAGCTCGGATACGAAAACGGATCCGACAGACTCGAGGGAACAGTCGGTGCCGAAGGATCGAATCGGAGAACCTCTTGTTGCGAGGCAGCAACACTAACCGCTGCACCACCGCAAAACTACTTTAGGATTAAATGAAGGATTTGTTCTGAAAGACAACTATCTTTATGAAAGAGATAAGGCTGACACTACAAGAACCTGTAACTCAAATACTCTTCTTGTAGTAGTGAGCATAACAAGTAACACGGTTTTCCAAGTTTATTACTTCAAATCAGACTGATGAGCTGGTTCTAATGGAAGAAATGTCAGTTTTTTTCAAGAGCAAAATTAAGATCCCAAGAGCAAGCCATCTGTTTTCTAAGCTGGAGAATAAGCAGGACCTCTTTCAAAAACTTTGATTTCAGGCAGTGGAGAAAGTGGAAGGTCTAAGGGCAGACAAGCAGAAATGACCAAACGATGAATCTTGATATAAGAGTGGAAAAAGCCAGAGGATATTTCACACAAATAATCTAGAACCAGTGGTATCTGGGCCTTAAATGAGTCTGTGTTCTTAGTCTGGCACCAACTACAAAATCTTTTTCATTTTCCCATATATGATTTTTGAATAGCAGGTTTCTTAGCTTCTTTTAATACTTGCTGCATGTCCTCAGGAAAAAAGTGCCTAAAGGGTATTAAAGCATTAGTATCCAGGCAGTCAACTGAAGTTGTTTCAGGCCGGGATGCATTAAACAGTCCCAGTCTTGGGAGGCAAGGCAAGTCCAAGGTTGTGAGGAAAATTGTGACAATGGTCCTTGACCACTTTCTAAAGAAGGGAAACCACTGTTACCTGGGCCAAAAGGGAGTCACCACAATTATATTTGCGGAGTCCTTCAGAATCCTAAAGAACAACTCTGGACATCAGTGGAAAGGTGTGTAGAAACATTTCTGTCCATGGAAATGAGAATGCACCTGTCTTCCAAGCCTTTTTGCAAGGGATTCTGGAACAAAATCTCTTCAACTGTCTGTTGTGAACAAAGGTAAACAGATGTATTTGAGGAGCTCCCTATAGATAGATCAAATTCTGGAAGACCTCTAGATACAATTTTCATTTGTGAGGATCTGTCCTGGACTTGCTTGGCTTGTCTGCAACAATGTTGTAACAATACACCTTGAGAGCTAGATAGTGTTGGACTGCGTACTCCCAGGCTAACATGGCTAATCTGTAAAGGTAGGTTCTGGTATCCATTACTTGCTTACGTACTACATCACTGTGGTGATGTTTGCAATTGCTAGCAGAGGGCCTGGTAGCCACAGATGATTTACAGATTAAAGACTGTTGAATACTGCTGTGATCTATTTGACTCTGTGTTTTTTGGTCTGTCCTGTTTGTCCCGCAGATCCCCAAATTTTTACCCCACTTGAAAACAGCACCTCAAGCAAAGTCAGAAGCATATTTTGTTACAATCACAGAAGGAGCAACAGAAGACCAAAGTTGAGAGCTATCTGGTTCTAACAACATTTTACCTCCCTTCCTTCAAAGCCCAGTTCAGGAATCTGCAAAGACAGGGGGTGCTGCCTGATGCTGGGACCAGACTGATTTGAGGTACCACTGAAATGTCATATGAAGTCCCTCAAAATAAAAGTAAAGCCAATGACACCAGCTAACCCTGGAATTTTTAGGAATTATTACAAGGGAAAGTTTGTACTTTTAAGCGACACCCTGGCAAAATTTAATGTCACCCCCCCCCCCCCCGCCGACCCAGGGAATGGTGCTGCCTGTGCTGATTTTTTTCCTCACAAAATCCCTTTACAATCATGTATACAGCTGCAGACAGCAAGTGGTACATACCCAGAGTAACCACAAGACAAACTCAAAAAAGAAGCTACCCTGGTGGAATCCCAGCATTAATAAGTTATAAAACGGAAGGAAGAAAATGATGCCCAAAAATAGGAAGTACAATGCCCAGCAAACTAAGAAATCCCTAGCCAAACTAAATAAGCAGCTCAAGGGACTAAGTCAGTATACCAAAGCCAAGTCTGAAGTAAAAGTAGCCTCCCAGGCTAAGGACAACCATAAGGCGTTCTTCAGTTATGTCCACTACCTCAAAAGGCACTACACAACAACGTGCATAGGTAATCTTAAGTGGAGCCATTTATTCTGAGCTTGAGGCTACAGCAAATCTACTGGCTGATAAATTCAGCTCCAACTTTATACCACTGTCACACCCAGACACCACTCTAGAGATATCCCAAACCATTACTCCCCTATAATCACCATGCTCCAACTTTATACCACTGTCACACCCAGACACCACTCGAGAGATATCCCAAACCATTACTCCCCTATAATCACTATGCTCCAAGGTCAAAAACATTGCATCAATGGGACCTGATAATATCCAAGGATGCCTCCTTAATAGCATGTCACATGACCTATCAGGTCCACTAGAAATCACTATTTAACCACAGCCTCCAAACAGGCTTTATACAGAAAGAATGGGGGACTATTACTGTTATCCCTCTGCAAAAAACAGGTCATCCATGGACCTGGGAAACTATCAGCCCATAAAAGTCTTACTATTCTCATATATAAAGGCATGGATGAAAATAATCATAGGAGATAATAAATGATGACACAGGAAATCTTCAGACAGTGGATCCAACTCTGTTTGGTTTTGTAGAGGGCAGGTCATGCCTACTCAACCTGATGGACTTCTTTGACAGGCTCACAAAAGCAATGGATGGGGGCAAAATGGTGCATACTGCTTACATTGACCTGGCCAAGGTATTTTACAATACCCCACTTAGGCACTATAGGCAAACTCATTAAATTAGACAAACCCCTACTACACCTGCAGGACAGCCAGCTGGCGCAGTGATGGAACCCAAGACATTACGGTAGGGGATTCCACTTCCACAAAGAATCCAGTCACTAGCAGTGTCCCTCAGGGCTCCAGGCTGGGTTGGTTCCTTTTTGGCATTTACTTCCCAGAAGTCAGCCAATGTCAAGGGCCTCTAGGTGACCAAGTCTGCAGATGACTGCAAACCAGGAGCTATCACAGAATCCCCCTAAGACACTAACATTCTCTAAGAAGGACAAATGACTAGTGCCACAGCCATGGTTTAAAAGCCAAGAATACCGTAACAGTGCACTCTGGGAAGCCAGCTATCCTAGGAAAAGTACAGTTTTGTACCTACCATAAATGTAGATGTCCGAACAGGATAGCATCTGCAGTCCTAACAAATGGGTTGTCCTGTCATCAGGCAGCCCTTCGGTCGGCCGGATTCCAAAGTCTGGGTCTGGCCTCGGCTGGTGTCGCACTTCACCCGACGTCATCTCTGCTGGTCTTCGGGTATAAAGGCATCAGCCGACGCCATTTTCCTCAGTGTTTCTTGCCCCAGATGCCAGTTGCCCTCTTGGAAAGCTAAATTTTGGATAAATGCCAATGTTTCCAAAAAGTAGAAGGCAAACACCAAAAATAAGCATGTATGTACATATATACAAACAAATACAACATAAGAGATCCCCCCCCAGCTAGCTATTAGGAGGGTAAATACCCTAGGAGTACCACAGAGGGGAAGGAGGGTGGGTAATCCTGACTGCAGATGCTATCCTGTTCGGACATCTACATTTATGGTAGGTACAAAACTGTACTATGTCCTTCAAGGATGCATCTGCAGTCCTAACAAATGGGTAGAATACCATAGCCAAACTAGGGGAGGAGGAAGAAGAATTATTGTGTAGTTAGGATCCCTTGCAAAACAGCAGTGGCAAAGCCTGCTCGGGATCTAGAGTATAGAGGTAAGTTATAATGCTTGGCAAATGTATGCACGGAGGTCCAAGTAGCCTCAATAATGTCCTTGGTAGCCACTCCTTGTAAGAAAGCTGTGGTAGTGGCTGTAGCCCTTGTAGAATGAGGCCTTATGTTCTGTGGAATTTGCTTTCCATGGTAGGAGTAACAGAATCTTATGCAATTTCCTATCCACTTGGAGATTGTCTGTTTGGAAATTGCTTTTCCTTCCCTTCCTGTTGCATAAGCTACTAGAAGCTGGTCAGTTTTTCTATTGCCCTTGGTTCTGTCCAGGTAGTAGCAACTGTCTGTGTACATCCCAGGTATGCAGCAGGCCTTTCCCCTTGTTCTGTGGATTGGGAAAGAAGGTAGGTAGGTGGATTGCCTGGTTTAGAGACACTCTGGATACCACCTTAGGCATAAATGTAGGATTAGTTCTCATGGACACTCTATCTTGATGGAAGATTAGGAAGGATTGTACTGCCATTAAGGCCTGTAGTTCCGAAACCCTCCTTGCTGAAGTAATTGCCAGTAGGAAAGCAGTTTTCCAGGATAGGTGTTGAAGGTCTGCTGTTGCTGCTGGTTCGAATGGAGGGAGTGTCAATTTTTCTAGCACAAAGTTCAAGTCCCATGCTGGTAATGGTGGTTTCCTAGGAGGTTTTACATTCTTGATTCCTCTGAGGAACTGCCTGAGTAGAGGTGTGAGAAGACAGGGGATCAAGCTGTATTCTGCAGAAATAGCTGATGCATGTATCTTGATGGAGGAATAGGACAGGCCTGTATGGAGAAGCTCTGCCAAATACTCCAGGATGTTGGCAATATCTATCTTTGACACATCTTTTCCTCTTTCAGAACTCCAAATGACAAACCTTTTCCATTTTCCTGCATAGTTCCTTCTTGTTGAAGGTCTGCGGGCCTCAAGGATAATGTCTTTAACCCTTTGGGATAAATCTGGGTTAGTTGCTCTTATGTAATGTTCCAGGCAGTCAGTTGTAGAGTTTTCAGGTTTGGATGCATGATGTTGTAGTCGCTCTGAGTTAACATCAAAGGAATCAGGGGTAGTGTCCACGCTCCTCCCCGAGACATGCTCCTCAGCACAGGATACCAATGTTGTCTTGGCCAATTTGGAGCTATCAGAATTATCCTTGGGCGTTCCTCTTTGATTTTTAGTAGTACCTTGTGCATCAAAGGAAGAGGTGGAAATGCATATGCTGTCAGGTCTTTCCAACTGAAGGATAGAGAGTCCACCTTCCAAGCCAGTGGGTGGTATGTCCTTGTGCAGAATTTCTTGATCTGGTGATTGAGTGGGGATGCGAATAGGTCTATTTGTGGCATTCCCCATTTTTTTGTGATGGCCTTGAAGATGTCGGGGTGTAGCATCCATTCGTGAGCATCCGAGGTAGTTCTGCTTAACATGTCTGCTAGGATGTTTTCTTTTCCCGGTACAAATATTGCCTGTAACTGGATGTTGTAGCTCAGAGCCATATTCCATAGGTCCAGAGCCATTCGACATAGGGGGTATGAATGAGTGCCTCCCTGTTGATGTACCACATGACTGTGGTGTTGACTGTCCTTATCATTAATTGGCCTTCTTTGAGGAATGGTCTGAAATTCTGGATTGCTAGTTTTACTGCCAGCATTTCTTTTTGATTTATGTGCAGGTGCAGCTGATCTGGAGTCCATAATCCTTGAATGCATTTGTCCAGTATGTGGGCCCCCCAACCTAGGTCTGAGGCATCCGTTGTGATGGTTTGGCTTGCTTGAATGTTGTGGAAGGGCAAACCTGGGTTTGACTGGCATGCTTGAGCCCACCATAGGAACTCTTGTTTCAGGCATGGGATTAGTGGTATTTCGGTTTCTAAGCTGTGCCTGTGTTGAGACCATAAATTCTTTAGGTACCACTGTAGCTTTCTCATATGCAGTCTGGCATGGGGGACCAGGATTATGCATGATGCCATGAAGCTCAAGGCCTGCAGTTCTTTCCTTGCTGTTAGTTTGTTCTGCTTTGTTAATGCCAAGAAGTAAAGAGGGAGATGTTCTTGTTTTTCTGCAGTTAGGAATGCCATCTGTTTTACTGTGTCCAATTCTGCACCCAAGAATGTTCTTGTTTGGGATGGTATCAGTCTTGACTTTTTTAAATTGACTGTGTATCCCAGGGCTTGTAGTAAGCAAATGACTCTTTGTAAGTCTTGTGTCAGCTTGCTTTTGTTGTCCGCTTGTATCAGGCAGTCGTCCAGGTATGGATAAATTTGGATTCCATGTAGCCTGCAATGAGCGATTACTGATGCCAGGCATTTTGTGAATACTCTGGGCACAGTAGATAAGCCAAAGGAATTGATAATGCTCTGATCCTGCAAGAAATCTGAGGTATCTTCTGCAATTTGGTCGTATGGGGACGTGCAGGTATGCCTCCTTGAGATCTAGAGTTACCAGCCAACACTCCTTGCCCAGCATGGGAAGAAGTTGCTGTAGGGTCAGCATTTTCAATTTTGGAACAATGATGAATGTGTTTAAAGCGGACAGGTCGAGAATAGGTCTCCAACTTTTCTCTTTTCTTGGTACTAGGAAGAGTCTGGAATAAAATCCTTTGCCCTGTTCTGTAGGTGGCACCCTTTCCACAGCTCTCATCTTTGTTAATTGAGCTATCTGTTTTAGAGCTTCTGTTTTTTGATTTGGTGGTAGGTTTGGCATTCCTCTTTTTACTGGTAAGGTGTGGAAATGAAACCTGTAGCCTTGGTCTATAGTTTGCAAAATCCACTTGTCTCTTGTGATATAGTGCCGATTTTTTGAAAATAAGGCTAACTTTACGCCTAAGGGTGCTGCTATTTGTTCCCTGGAAGGCGGTGTCAGAGCCAAGTCACTGTGTTTGTCCTATTGTAGTGGCAGTGGTTGTGTCTGTGCCTCGTTGGTTATTGCCTTGCCACTGGCGTCCTCTGTAGGCACCTCCTCTGGATTGATTTCTGCCTCTGGAACGTCTATTCCTGCCTCTCTGAGATTTAGAGGAGTCTGGAAAGGACCAATTTTTGGAAGGCCAGTTCCTGCTAAACCTTGGGGGCTGAACCTGTAAGAAATCTTTAACTGTTTGTACAGATTTTGCCTTCTCTTCCATTTTCTTCATTACTTGCTGGGCAGGAGAACCAAATAGACTGACCTTATCCATAGGAGCATCTAATAGTTTTGCTTTAACATGATCCGCAAGACCTGTTCTTTCAACCATGCATGCCTTCTTATAACTGTGCCAGTCATGGCTGATCTAAATGAAGCCTCCAGTGCATCATAGCCACATTTTAAAGAATGGTTACTAACCTGCTGAATGTTATTCACCATTTCTAAAACATATTTCTTATCTAAGGAATCATCAGAGGACAGTTTCTTAGTTAACTGATCAAGCATAAACTCTTGGTATTGGATCATATGAAACTGACAGTTCAACGCTCTAGCTGAGAGAGTAGCAGAGGTGTATACTTTTTACCCCATCTCTAAGGACCTGGATTCCCTTTCAGAAGGGAGAGGGTTTTTCGCTGAGGTCGAAGCTACTGCCTTAGGCCCCTGGGAGACAGTCTCAGGATCTACAAGGGGAGCCTTGTATAGGTGGTGATGAGTGTCCGGTACCCTGTAAAACCTATCGGGCTTGGCAGGGGCTGGAGGTAAAGTATCAGGAGCAGTGCAAACATCATTAAATGCATCATCCACAACAGGAAGAACTGGAGGTATAGCTAAGGGCCTATGTTGCGGTAAGTGTAGAAAGGTCCTAAGCCTTTTCTTGAATCTGAGAAATCTTGTCCCTGCCATTGGAATTGCTCTCTCATGGCATGTAAGGTTTCCCCAAAGGAAAATTCCTCTGGTGGAGAGGCAGAAGGAATAGATTCTTCAGCATCGGAATCTTCATAAGTAGAAAAAGGAGCCTCTGGATGGTCTGTATTGTCTGAATCATCAGAAGAGTCATCTGAGGACACTGGCTCAGGGGGCTCTGCTCTAGGTCTCTTTTCTGGAGGTTGAGAGGCCCTGTCTGGGTGAGATTGGGATCCCCTTATTAAAGGGATGAGATCCTCTGCCAGAGTAAGCATTTGGGAACTGGAACTGGGCCTGTGAGAGGGGGGCTTAACAGGCACAGACTTAGCAGTTTTGGCTGCTTTAGCCCTGGCAAAGGCCTTTATAGACATGGCTGCAGGAGGCCTAGCAGCACCACGTGCTGGGGTAGAGACATCCAAAGGGATGGTGTCCGATAATTCTAGAGAAACCACATTAGTAGGCAAAACTTCAGAGGCCGATTCAACTAGGGTAGCAGGAGCCTCGGTAGTAGTCATGGATTCGGCTGAAGATTGACCCGTTTGCTCGGTTTCGGCCGAAACCGAGACACTCGGGGTTTGCTTAACCGTGGTTTCGGCCGAAACCGCGGACCGCGAGTGTCGGTCTTTTTCTTTGCGTTTCTTAACAATCTGAGAAGTCGGAGGATCCGACGGCATAATGTACGCAAAATCTGAGCCGAAAAACTGTTCTGCAAACTCCGACCGACGCCTAAGCGTTCGTCGGTTGAAGGAAGCACAGGCTAAACAGGCTGCTACGTCGTGGTCTGGGCCTAAACAAGGTAAGCAGTAAGAGTGGAAATCTTTATGAGGTATTGGTTTCCCACAAGTTAAACAGTTATTCACTTTTTCTGACATCGGCTGAGGCAAGAAAGAGTCCCCAACGGGGTACTTAGCTTTTAGAAGTCTTCGAAGTAGTATTCGGTAGTAGTAATCTCTGGATCTGACCGACCGGCACTTGCGAATAGCTTCTGCTTTGGGTGCCACGCGGCAAGAAAGACTGAGGAAAATGGCGTCGGCTGATGCCTTTATACCCGAAGACCAGCAGAGATGACGTCGGGTGAAGTGCGACACCAGCCGAGGCCAGACCCAGACTTTGGAATCCGGCCGACCGAAGGGCTGCCTGACGACAGGACAACCCATTTGTTAGGACTGCAGATGCATCCTTGAAGGACATCTACCTTATTAAGAACACACCTTAAGAGTAGATTTAGTAGTCAGGGAGTTGGGGTTGTATGTAGACAGTAAACTGGCTTTTGACCAATATGTTTCTAAGGTAGAAAGAAAATCATTTTATGTTGCTCAAATTACAGACAAGGGTATGGCATCTAGGTCCAAGGGAGTCATCCTTGTACTGTATTCAGCACTTAGCTGGCCCACCACTGAATATAATGTCCCCTTCAGTATGTACCTGACCAGACAAATACAACAACTTGAATGCCCACAGTGTTTCTCACAAAAAGAATACAGGGTATTAACAACATGGCCTATGGAGATAGAGCATAGGGATAGATCTCCTATAGACTGTTGACAGAAGATCTATGACTGGCATACAAATCACCCCTAGATCCATTTCTGATGGACCTCTTGCAAATCTGCAAAACAAACATTAGAATTACCCAGTCCAGGAACTTAAGAGATGTAAATAGGACATGTTGAAGGGACAAGTACAGCTCTCAGAAAATATTACTTTCAGAAACAGGCTTCACACCCATTTAAAGTAGAGTTCTTCCCTAACTTTATTCAAGCATAACCTTAAACCTTAACCAGTGGCTGGGAAATCCACCCCTGGTCTGGGAACACTCTCTCTCTCACGGACAGAGGGACCAAATAGCAGAACCTGCAGGTATGGCAGTGCAAGGCAAAAAGTACAGTTTTGTACCTACCATAAATGTAGATGTTCGAGTGTAGACACTGCTGCAGTCATTACACTTTGGTTCCCCAGTCGGCCTGAGTTCCAAAGTCTTGATCCAGTGTCGGTTGCTGTCGCCTCTTCCCTGACGTCAGTGCGGCAGGGGTATATAATGTGCATCCGACGCCATTTTCTTCAGTTTTTCTTGCCCCAGATGTTAGGTGCCCCCAAATAGTCAGGCAAATCAAATTGCTAATAAAAACATACATAAGAAAAGCAAACAACAACTTTAAGTTACCAACAAATACTCCCCATAGGTAGTAAAGGGTAGACATACCAGCAAATAAGAGGGGAAGGAGGGAGGGTAACCTGGACTGCAGCAGTGTCTACACTCTAACATCTACACTTATGGTAGGTACAAAACTGTACTATGTTCATCGTGTGACACTGCTGCAGTCATTACACTTGGGTGGAATCCCAAAACCGAGGTTGGGAGGATGGTTCTATAAGGCATTAGGGGTGGCTATAAGGCCCTGCAGCACAGCAGTGGCAAAGCCAGCTCTGGATTTGGAATATAAAGGCAAATGGTAATGTTTGGTGAAGCTATGTACAGAACTCCATGTTGCTGCTTCTAATATATCCTTTGCACTCCTCTGAGGTAGGCAGTTGAAGTGGCTGTAGCCCTGGTGGAGTGAGATCTAAAGCTGCTAGGTACAGGTATTCCATGGTGGGTATAGCAAAATGTATACAGTGTGCTATCCATTTTGAAATGGTCTGCTTTGAAATGGCTTTTCCCTGTGCTCCTGCAGCGTATGCTACCAATAATTGCTCAGATTTTCTGAAAGCTTTGGTTTTGTCCAAGAAGAAGCGTAACTGTCTGTGAATGTCCAAGGAATGCAGAAGTCTCTACCCTTTGTTCTCTGGGTTTGGATAAAAGGCTGGCAAGTGAATAGTTTGGTTTAGAGCCACACTTGATACTACCTTTGGCATAAACGTAGGGTTAGTTCTTAAAGACACCCTGTCCTGGTGGAAGATGATGAATGGTTCCACTGCTATTAGGGCCTGTAATTCTGAAACTCTTCTCGCTGATGTTATTGCCAGTAGCAAAGCAGTTTTCCATGAGATGTATTTTAATTCTGCTGTGTTAGCTGGCTCAAATGGAGGTAAAGTTAATTTTTCCAAAACAAAGTTGAGGTCCCAAGTTGGTGTAGGTGCTCTACGGGGCGGTCTCAAGTTTTTAGCCCCTCTGAGGTACTGTTTGAGCAAAGGATTTGAAAAGATTGGTGGATCCATGTTATAATGAGCAGAAATGGCTAAGGCATGCATCTTGATGGATGAGAAGGAGAGGCCCTTGTCCAGCATCTCAGTTAAGTACTGAAGTATCTGAGGAATATTTGGGACCAGAGGGTCAAGCCTGAGTGCTTGGTTCCAGGCACAGAATCTCTTCCATTTATCCGAGTAGGCTTTCCTGGTGCTAGGCCTTCTGGCCTCCAGAATGACATCCATAACAGCTTTGGAGAGAGGCAATGTTTGGTTGGTTAAAGAATTTTCCATGCAGCTAGATTTAAGGTCTTTAGCTGGCTGTATCTGATTGTTGTGTTGTGTCAGCAGCTGTGTGATTTGAGGCAAAATCCAGGGTGGTTCTTGTGCCAAGTTTTTTAAGATTGGGTACCAGTGCTGGCGTGGCCAGTCTGGTGCAATCAGGATCATTTTTGTCTCTTCCTGTCTGGCTTTTAGGAGTACCTTTGGAAGGAGAGGTAAAGGAGGAAAGGCTTATACTTGTAGTTTTTTCCAGCTGAATGAGAGGGCATCCACTTTCCAAGCTTGTGGATGGCAGCTCCTTCTGAAGAATTATAAAATGATAAGGAAGAAAGTATCCACAACCGACGAGGGGCTGCTGTAACAAAGGTGTATATACTGCTGCTCTCCAATAAAACTTCCAGGCCCATAAATGCTCCAAACAAGTTTATTCAGTGAAAACACAAACATAAAAACGTCGACCTAGGTTTCGTCCGCTATACGAACTTCATCAGAACACCTCAAAATACATCCAAAAGTTCTTAAATAATGTGCACAAACATACTTAATGAGCCTGTTATCCAATGAAATGCATAGGCAAACATTTCTGAAGAATTTCTTGTAGTTGGCAGTTCTTTGGGGATGCAAACAGATCTATGTCTGGTTTCCCCCATTTTTGTGTTATAATTCTGAATATTTGTGGACTCAATTGCCATTCGTGAGGATCCATGATATTTCTGCTTAGGTCTTCTGCCAGTGTGTTTTTCTCTCCTGGCAGGAATTGTGCCTGTAGATGAATTTGGTAATTTAAAGCTGTGTTCCACAGTTCATGGCTAGTCTGCAGAGGGGGTAGGAGTGTGTGCCCCCTTGTTTATGTACCACATAACTGTGGTGTTGTCTGTCTTTAGTAGTAGTTGTCCTGGATGTAGCAGGTCCTTGAAGGCCATAATTACATTTTGTACAGCTAGCATCTCTTTTTGATTGATGTGGAGATGTCTTTGGCCTACGGGCCACTTGCCCTGAACACATTTTCCTGCCATGTGTGCTCCCCAGGCATAATCCGATGCATCTGTTGTCAGTGTTTGCCTGGCTGTGGGTTGAGTAAAAGGATGCCCCTTGTTGAGGTGACAAGCTTGTGCCCACCATTGAAACTCCTGTTGTAGGCAAGGAATTAGTGGTATAACTGTTTCCAAACTTTGACAGTGGTGAGACCATACACTCTTTAGGTACCCATTGTAGTTTTCTCATATGCAGTCTGGCATATAGAATTAGTAGTATGCAAGATGCCATGTAGCCCAAAGCCTGCAGAATTTTTCTTACAGGGAGTTAGATCTTTGTTGCCATTTAATGAAAATACTGAGTCAGTTGTCCTTGCTTGTCTGGCGTGAGATAAGCCATCTGGGCCATTGTGTTTAAGCTGGCACCCAGGAATATTATCTGCTGTGAGGGCACTAGTTTTGATTTCTTTTCATTTACTGTGTGCCCCAGGCAACTTAATAACTTTTTTACGTACACCAGATGCTTTAGAAGAATGTCCTTGCTCTCTGCTTGGATTAGGCAGTCATCCAGGTATTGGTAAATTTGAATTCCTTTCTGCCTGAAAAAAGCAATTACTGGTGCCAGGTACTTTGTGAAGACCCTGGGCGCAGTAGATAAGCCAAAGGGCAGTGCAGAGAATTGATAGTGCTTTGAACCTGCTAGAAATCTGAGGTATCTTCTGCAGTTTTGTCTGATAGGGACATGCAGGTATGCCTCTTTGAGGTCCAAAGTCACAAGCCAAGCTGTCTTGCCCAGCATGGGAAGAAGCTGCTGTAGTGTCAACATTTTGTATTTGGGAATATCCAGGTAAGTGTTCAGAGAAGAAAGGTCCAGAATGGATCTCCAGGCTTTGTCCTTTCTGGGAACCAGAAAGAGTCTTGAATAAAATCCTTGTCCTTGCTCTTGTGGTGGTACCTTTTGAATAGCTCTCATGACCATGAGTGCTATAATTTGTTTTTGAGCCTCCGCCCATTGATTTGGTGGCAGATTTGGCATTCGTTTTAACCTTGGAAGAGTGTGGAAGTGGAACCTGTAACCTTGAGAAATGATGTTGAGACCCCATTTGTCTTTGGTGATGCAATGCCAATTGTGATAAAAAAGAGACAGCTTTCCTCCTAAGGGGGCTGCCAATAGGGAGCTGTTTGGCAGCTCTAGTGGAAAATCATTGAGACTGTCTTTTATATGGTTGAGGTCTGTCTTCCCCTTCTTTCTTGCCTGGTACACCCCATTGTCGAGGTATGCAAGGGCCTTGTGTCTGACCTCTACCTCTTGGGCGTCTATATCTGCCCCTTTGAGGTCTGTCTGACAGGAAAGGACCAATTCTTTGTTGGCCAATTTCTGCTAAACAGAGGAAGTTGAACCTGTAAGAAATCTTTGACCGTTTGCATAGATTTTGCCTTATCTTCCATCTTTTTAAAAACTTCCTCTGCCTTAACTCCAAACAACACATCCCGCTGCAAAGGTGCATCCAGTAATTTGCCCTTAACATGTTATGGTAGTGTATGTTCCTTTAACCAAGCATGCCTTCTAATGACAGAGCCTGTATCAGCTGCTCTACATGAGGCCTCTAAAGAATCAAAACCACATTACAAAAGTATGTTTTCCCACTTGTTCAGCAGCATGCAATAAATCCTGCATTTCTTTTAAATTAGGAGGATCAGCATCTGTAAGCATCTTTTGTTTCAACTGAGACATTAAAAATTGATGATATTTTAGCATGTGAAAATGGCAATTCAAGGCTCTCATGGCTAAAGTTGCAGAGGTATAAACTTTCTTGCCCCATCTGTCCAATGCTCTTGAATCTCTGTCAGAGGGGACTGGGTTTTTAGCTGATGAGGCCTTAATCCCTTTGGGTCCCTGGGAAATAGTTTCAGGGTCAGCAACAGGGCTTTTGTATAAAAATTTGTGAGAGTCAGGGACTCTATAATATCTATCGGGCTTAACTGGGGCTGGAGGTAAGGAATCGGGGTTTAGGCTGGATTCAGTGTATACATCATCCACAATATCCAACACTGGTGGAATAGCAAGGGGTCTGTGTTGAGGCAATAAAAGGAAGTCTCTGAGCCTTTTCTTGTATTCTGAGTAATCCTGGCCTTCCCAGGGAAATACTCCCTCATGGTATGTAAGGTCTCCCCAAAGGAGTAGCCCTCTGGCGGAGAGGCTGATGGGATAGATTCCTCAGCATCAGAATCCTCTTAAAGGGGTAAGGAATACCCTAGATCTGAGGATGAGTCAGAGGAAATGGACACCTGGTCTGAAGATACATAGTTTGCTTCTTATCTAGGCCTTTTATCTGGAGGGGGCTGGGACCCTCTGATCAGGGTGATTAGGTCTTCAGCCATCTTAAGCATTTGTTTCTTAGGCATGGAAGCCTGTCCTGGAGATTGCGGTGTCTGTTTTTTAGCTTTTAAGGGAGGCTTAGACTTTACAGAGGGTTTAATTGCTAATTGGGTAGGTCTGAAAACACCTTCTGAAGCTGTGGATTGTTCAGCTACTTCAGTTCCCTCTATAGGATTAAGCTCTGTAATTTGAAGTGTAGGAGCGTCCGAAGGCCCAGCCAGCTCCACGTGGGAGTCGGAAGCGGTCTGTGGTTCTATTGAAGCGGTCGTCAGGGGCTGCGTAGGCGCCTCGCTGAAAACCGGAGAACCGGTGACTGGCCTAGAAGAGGCCTCGTCGTCATTTTTGGGCCTTGCATGCCGGTCCTTGTTCTTGCGCTTTTTATGAATTCCGGTCATCGGTAGCTCCGACGGCATGTTGTAATTAAATTTTCTGCCAAAATAGTGTCGGGCAAAATCAAACCGACGTTTTATAGTGCGCTTATTAAACCTAGCACAAAACTGACAACCAGTGACGTCGTGGTCTGGGCCTAGGCATGGAATACAGTAGGAGTGGAAATCCTTATGAGGTATTTGCTTCCCACAAGAAATACAATTATTAAAGTTTATGGACATCGGTCTGAGGCAAGAAAAAGTTTCCCGAACTGGGTACTTAGCTTTATAGAAGACTTTGGTTCTGGATTTGGTATGAAAATCTCAGTAGTCGGCTGACCGGCACTTGCGAACTGCTTCTGCTTCGGGCACCACGAGGCAAGAAAGACTGAAGAAAATGGAGTCGGATGCACATTATATACCCCTGCCACACTGACATCAGGGAAGAGGCGACAGCAACCGATGCCGGACCAAGACTTTGGAACTTAGGCCGACTGGGGAACCGCCTGACGGCAGGATAACTCAAGTGTAATGACTGCAGCAGTGTCACATGATTAACATCCATGAACCATTCAAAAAATCACAGCCAGCATATCGAGGGTAAGATAAACCAATGTGGTATTTTATTTAAATAAAGCAAGACAAACCAGTTTCAGCTACTAAACCAAAGCCTTCTTCAGTGTCAATAAAATAGTCACCAATTCAACTATAAATACTAATCACAATTAACAACCAAGCATCCCATAGGTTGATAGTAATAATCCATTAAGTCCAGGTGGGAATAATCCCCCCAGTCTAACTATCCACGTCTTCTCTGTTATCCAATATAGTACGCTAACCAATAGGGTTGTTCCTCTTGCCTGAGATGATGTCTATAATAGTAAATCTGTAAATAGCAGATGAGTGTACTACACAATGTTTATATAAGGCATTTGTAATCCTTTTATGCTTGATATCAGTTAAATGTTGGCTGACATGAAATTTAAACGCCTTAGAGGTTTGACCCACATAAAAAGCCCCACAGGAACAAATGGCAAAATATACTACCCAGTCTGAGGAGCAATTAGCAAAAAAACTGATATACACCCTGCTTGTATTCCGAGTACTAAAACTCTTGATTTTGTTGATTGTAGATGCTTGTATTCTGAGTACTAAAACTCTTAATTTTGTTGATTCTGTTACAATGCACACAGTGACCGCATGGAAAACATCCAATAACAGCCTCCCCTGTCAGTGTAAACTGTGTCAAGCACCTGACCTTGTTCAACCTCTGTTTGTAATGATTTAAATGCGACCCCACTGTCTTGCCTCTTCTAAAACCAAAATGGCATCTATTCTGAATGACCCGTCCCAGTTTGTGGTCTGACTGTAATATGTTCCAATTCTGATGAATGACCTGATAAAACATTTTAGTGTTCCGACCATATGTAGTAATAAACCTGGGTTGAGAAGTGATGGATTTTGTTTTATCCTGATATGTCATAAGATCAGACCTGTCCCTGCATGACACCTGGTGACAAGTCATGGTGATAACCCCTGGTTTATAACCCCTACGTTTAAATCTCCGGACTATATCCTGCCTGGAGTTCTCATACTGTTGGTCATCGGAACAAATCCGTTTAAGTCTGATCAATTGTGACTTGAGAATGTTACAGGTGACATGGGGTGGATGAAAACTGCTGGCATGTAATATGGAGTTGTATTGAGGGAACTTGCGAAAAACTAGGGTGCCCAATGTACCATCGACATTCTTGGTCACTAAAACATCTAAGAAAGTTATCTGATGTTGATCATGGTGACAAGTAAATTGTAAACCCCATTTATTAATGTACTGAGCAAATTCCTCAAGATAATCCGCATCTCCCTTCCAAATGAGCCAGCAGTCATCTGGATAACGATGCCAAATGTCCAGCTCAATTATATAAATGTTATGTAGGGCATCATAAATCAATTGCTCCTCTACATACGTCATAAATAAGTCTGCGTATATAGGGGCAAATGAGGCCCCCATGGCAGTGCCACGTGTTTGCCAAAAACATTCCTCTTGATAGTAAAAGATGTTCATAGTAAGAACTTTTTCTGTAAGCCCAATCAAAAAAAGTGTTGAACCCAGGAGGATATAACTCGGAGATCTGTAACCCATATTCCACTGCCAAAAGACTGGCCCAATGCAGGATATTGTTATAAAGGGCAGTTACATCCAATGTACATAGAAGTCATTCTGGTCCAGTCTGGGCATCAGATAGAATCTGTAAAAATTCTGTGGCATCTTTTATTCTTGATCAAACATGTTTCAACAAAGGTTTTAAATATTTAGTAAGAAAAACAGATATGGGCTCTGTAAGGGATCCCCTCCCTGAAACAACTGGTTTGCCTGGTGGATCAGTTAGTGATTTGTGAATCTTTGGTAACAAAGATATTGCCTCCTGGGGTCATGCACAGTCAGTTGTTCAGAGGTGGTAATGGAAATAATGCTCTCCTTGACCGCCAATTTAATAAAGGCATCAATTTGTTTTTTGAAAAAAAAGTGTGGGGTCAAGTGGCATAGGCATATAATATCGATCCCCTAGTTGTCTCTGGGCTTCTATATTTGTTAGAATCCATTACCACCACTGCACCACCCTTATCAGCAGACAATACCACAATACTGGTGTTATTTTTAAGATCCTGCAAGGCTTCACATTCTTAATTAGAAAGATTATGAGTTTTTGAAATCCCCTTACCATTTTGATCATGTAGATCTTTGAGAACCTGATTGATGAACAATTGTACTGTAGGGTTCATCAGTGGCATAAAAGCAGATTTCTTACATCTAAATGCATCATCATGTACCTGATTAAAGTCATCCTGAAAAAATAACTTGGGGTTTAATAACCATGCAAAAGAATAAACATCATTAAAAAAATCTTCCTCTTGTATAAAAAAAGCAGGGACAAGATTCAACCCTTTATTAAGCAATCCAATCTGACTGTTGGTCAAAACCTGTGAAGATATATTCAGTACATTCCGATCAATCATTTCTTGCTCATTATGTGTAATAAAGTTTCCATGTTCGGAATATCTGCACCACTTTTTAGGTTTCCTCTCTGCCCGGCGTGTTCTAACCCTAAAGGGAGATCACTATTAGTCCATTTGGGTGTGGGTGTGACCTGTGTGTGTGTTGCTTCAGTATCTGTGAAGGAGGACGAGTCCTCCTCAGATGTGCCCCCAAAGTAAGAGGTGGATTTTCCTAAAATAGATCTTTGCCGTTTTCTTTTCGCAAATTTGGGCAATGAATTTGCAAATTTAACATTTTTATATGGGCCGAAGGGCTTACCCCTCTCGTAATCACCTAGATCCCTGTTAAATTTGTTGACTTTCCTTTCTTTCAACTGACGTTCCAAAACTAATAAATCCTGACCAAGTTGCTAAAGACATGTATAGTAAATGGTCTGACCCTCAAATTGTTTAGTCTGTTCACTGAGTAAGGTAATCTCATTCAACCCCTGGTCAATACATCTGTCATAATAGGAAGCCAAAGCTTCCACAAAGCCCATTGAGGCTTGCTGTTGTACCCTAGTCCAATGTTCTTCGCATTCCTGGTCAATCATATGCACCAAGGGCTGTGTCCTCACTCGTAATCCCCTGGGACTAATATTTTTGGCTATGGTGGCTTTAAAAAGCCTTAAATGCCAAACATTGGATCGTAAGGACTTCATGCCTTTGTACAGTTTAGAAAATGTGCCCGTACAATCAGGTGTATGTGTAGTTTGATCTGAAGTGGTGGAAATGCTATTATTGGTATTTAACCCAAAAATCCCTAGGTCATTGCGATCCGAGGATAAACCATGTAACAACTGATTTAAATCCATTTTAGTACCCCCCCCCCCCAAAATAAAAAAAAATGTATATAGATATATATATATATATATATATATATATATATTTATATATAAAGTAGGATACAAACACTGGAGATGTCATTAAGTATCTAAAGATACTTTAAATAGGTTGGGGGTATGTATATATATATATATATATATATATATATATATATATATATATATATATATATATATATATATCTGTATAATGATCAGTATCTGATCCAATAATGATAAAGCTTCTCAAAAATAAAAATCCAACAATATAATATAAAAGAGCTACCAGACCATATTCATCAAAATCCTTCTGTATTCAAAGAGAGGCCTGAAAATTATTACATACCAAATGAGGGAATATTAAACAGACCTGAGAGCACAATAACAGCAATTCAAATAGTAAAAGATACTTGCATCACACTAACCTCAGTAATGCTGTGGCTCCCGATCATATATTAGAATTAAATACAGACCTTTGTCTACCAGGATCCAATAACAACCCTTACTGATGTGTGTGCCCACACAAAAACTATGAATGCTACATGTCCCCCTGGTCCGTATAGATGCACATTGAAACAATAATGTGAGAGCCCCAAAATAAAAAATTATTATATCATTCTATTATTCAGATACCCGATCAAAATATAATAATGTTCCAATCAACAACCAACTGATTATAACTAATCATAACTCCATGTTCAGTGTTTGGTCCAACAATATTCAAACAACAAAAGCTGTTATAAGTACCATCGGGTCCACATTGATCCCTGATAAACATATATCGTTCAACCAACATAGATGAAAAACCTGTGACCATAAATCCAAATTGTTGGGCTAATCCCAACCATAATATCCACATAAAATATCTAAATATACACCAAGACTGTAAACCTATGTTCCTACAATATCCTGGCCATAAACAACGTACAATCATAAAGTCCCAAAGGCAGAATTAAACCATTACACTATCAAAAAAAAATCACAAAATATAAAAAAAAAAATGATTGTCGCAAATAGCATCAAATGATAGTGTTCAAACTGTTAGGCCTCAATGTAAATACACAGGAAATTATCAGCCCCCAATGGATCTCAAATATAAGCGTTGAGGTTCAGTCTAATACACAAAGCATATTTGTGCATGAATCCTAATATGATTCCAAAACGTTATTCTTAAATAAAATGTCAAAATACAAAAAACATTAAAGGCAAAACATGTCCCAATTGTCTGCAGCCAAGACGCGCTGTATGTCCTAAACGCTAAAAATACACAAGTTATTACACCATCTTTGTGTAGTCAAAAATTAGAAGAAACACTAGGTATATGGAAACAATGTAGAACCCCACACAATACACCAGGTCGATCCACACTGTTCACGGTTTCAGTAAAAAGTCCTGATGTGATTCCAAAATGTTGTTATTAAATAAAATGTCAAAATACAAAAATCATTGAAGGCAAACCATGTCCCAATTTCTGCAGCCAAGACGACCGCTGTAGGTCTCTAAACGCTAGAAACACACCCAAGTTATTAGCCATCCGCGTATAGTCAAAAATTAAAAGCGCCACCAGGTACATGAGAACTCTGTAGAGCCCCCCCCCCCCCCAACAACAACACACCAGGTCGATCCAGTAATAAATAAAAACATTAAAAAGAAGAAATCAAGGGCACCCAACTGAGTGCAATCCCTCCAACCGATAATATATTCCAGCCTAAGGTCCAACATAAACCACACAATGGTAACCTCGCAAACATGTATGAGACTGTAAAGTCAAAAATAAAGTCAGCCCGCTAAAAGCAATAAGTAGAGATTCCAAATCCCAAGAAACAGTAACACAAAAAGCGAATTTGGTGACAAAAAAATCCAACTCTTCCTTCTATGCTGGAAACTGCACACACTCCCAGTCTCACTCCTCAGCCAACAGCAGGAAACAGGAACCAGAGCAAACCAAACAGCAGAACCTGCAGGCACGGCAGTGCAAGGTAAAACCATGAACAATTCAAAAAATCATAGCCAGCACATAGAGGGTAAGATAAACCAATGTGGTATTTTATTTAAATCGGCTACTAAACCAAAGCCTTCTTCAGTGTCAATAAAACAGTCACCAATTCGACTATAAATACTAATCACAATTAAAAACCAAGCATCCCATAATCCATTAAGTCCAGGTGGGAATAATCCCCCAGTCTAACTATCCACTTCTTCTCTTTGTTATGCAGTATAGTATGCCAACCAATAGGGTTGTTCCTTTTGCCTGAGATGATGTCTATAATAGTAAATCTGTAAATAGCAGATAAGTGTATTACAGAATGTTTACATAAGGCATTTGTAATCCTTTTATGCTTGATATCCCTTAAATGTTGGCTGACACGAAATTTAAACGCCTTAGAGGTTTGACCCACATAAAAAGCCCCACAGGAACACGTGGCAAAATATACCACCCAGTCTGAGGAGCAATTAGCAACAAAATTGATATCATAAACCCTGCTTGTACTCAGAGTACTAAACCTCTTGATTTTGTTGATTCTGTTACAATGCACGCAGTGACTGCATGGAAAACATCCAAGAACGGCCTCCCCTGTCAGTGTAAACTGTGTCAAGCACCTGACCTTGTTCAACCTCTGTTTGCAATGATTTAAATGTGACCCCACTGTCTTGCCTCTTCTAAAACCAAAATGGCATATATTCTGAACGACCCGTCCCAGGCAGGATATGGTCCGGAGATTTAAACATATGGGTTATAAAACCGGTTATTACCATGGCTTGTCACCAGGTATCATGCAGGGACAGGTCTGATCTTATGACATATCAGGATAATACAAAATCCAGCTCTTCTAAACCCAGGTTTATTACTACATATGGTCGGAACACGGACATGTTTTGTGAGGTCATTCACCAGAATTGGAACATATTACAGTCAGACCACAAACTGGGACGGGTCATTCAGAATAGATGCCATTTTGGTTTTAGAAGAGGCAAGACAGTGGGGTCACATTTAAATCATTACAAACAGAGGTTGAACAAGGTCAGGTGCTTGACACAGTTTACACTGACAGGAGAGGCCGTTATTGGATGTTTTCCATGCGGTCACTTTGTGCACTGTAACAGAATCAACAAAATCCAGAGTTTTAGTACTCAGAATACAAACAGGGTTTATATCATAAATTTTTTTGCTAATTGCTCCTCAAACTGGGTGGTATATTTTGCCACGTGTTCCTATGGGGCTTTTTATGTGGGTCAAACCTCTAAGCCGTTTAAATTTCGTGTCAGCCAACATTTAAGTGATATCAAGCATAAAAATATTATAAATAACTTATATAAACATTCTGTAATACACTCATCTGCTACTTACAGATTTACTATTATAAACATTATCTCAGGAAGAGGAACAACCCTATTGGTGGGCATACTATACTGGATAACAAAGAGAAGAAGTGGATAGTTAGACTGGGGGGATTATTCCCACCTGGACTTAATGGATTATTATGATCAACCAATGGGATGCTTGGTTTTTAATTGTGATTAGTATTTATAATTGAACTGGTGACTACTTTATTGACACTGAAGGAGGCTTTGGTTTAGTAGCCGAAACCGGTTTGTCTTGCTTTATAAAATACCACATTGGTTTATCTTACCCTCGATCTGCTGGCTATGATTTTTTTGAATGGACAGTGGGACCCTATAATTACTTGAACACCTATACCCTAACTTACATACATCCTTTAAAATAACATCAACGGAACCAAAACTTGTTGGACATATTTCTGATGCATGGCTAGACTTATAAAGTCCCTTGTGGTTGTCAGTTGATTTAACTGCAATACACAGAGCTAAACAAATGTAACCTACCATAGGAAAAGAAAGCCCTTAACAGAAGATCAACATGCCTTTCCCCAGCACAGTTTACTACAAGACAGTTTACTGACAATCAACTGTAAACAAACGTTTATAACACTTTGTCGGGCTAAGTGGTAACCTGTCAGTCTTGGCTGGAACTACACCATGCCCTATTATATCAGTCATGATACCTGCATCTCTCATGCAAATGAGGCATAACCAGACCCTTTCCAACATGTCCCTCCCCCCCCCCAATGCAAGCACCAATTATCAATGTGGGAAATCCCATCAGAATTATTTATAACTATGCTGTGGGTTGTTCCCTAGAAGCAAATCAAGATCTGCACTCCTGACACATTACTGGTCACTGATCAGCATCTACCACGCTGAAGGTTAACCAAGAAGTTTTGCACCACTTGCAACGAAGTAGAAGATCCTTCTCCTTGAGCGTACACTAGTAAATTAGAAGCATCTCTTTCTAAAGAACATCTCCACTCCTCTTTTTATATGTAAATCATCAAATGTTTGTTGTTACTCATATAAAAACTGAAAACTGTATTACAAAAATTTATATATGATGAAGTTCTGAATCCTTAGATAAAAGCAATGTAGCATATTTCATGTTATTACCTCTACCAATATACATTTTGCAGGAGATGTTCAGTGACCTATGGATAATTTTATTTAGGCTTATCACATTATCTCTTAAGCCGTCTTTTTAGTAACTGACAAAAGTATTATTTTATTCAACGTGCCAGCTGATTTCTTCATTCTCCTAGTGACACTGCTGTTCAGACTAGACTGTTTTAATCACATGAAGATAATTTCTATATCAAAAGTTCCAAGAACTAAACAACTTTAATATTCTTACTGTTAAGGTACAGAATGTATATGCTTTTAAGCATCTTTGTCTAACCAAGTATTATGATACACTGGTAAAGATGCAAAGGAGACAACCTTCCCAATGTAGTTAAATGTAGGACCTTTCCTTGCGTGACAACATAAATCTTGTTTAAGAAAAGGACATGCTGTGTATAATCTCTTTCTATATAAATGTCATAGGGGATTCTATTGTAGGACACACAGATACACCGCTCAAAAGGCTGGACAAGCAGAAGATAACATTTAATGGCTTATATGGAGCTAGGACCTGCAATATCAAGCATGCACTCGAGTCTCTGCACCACAGGTGCCAATATGATTCTAACATAGCCCACATGCGTGTAAATGACCCGAAGTATACCTCAATGAACTATATGAAAACGGAAATTACGGATCTCTCGGACATGTGTCACAGACAAGCACGTGCCTTGCACTAAGCAGCATTCTACCTTCACCAAGGATGATGCCGCACTGAACAAAACTGACTGATTTTAATAACTTGCTTAGTTTCTGGTGTTATTCCAGGGAATCCAATATCTATCAGCTTGAGAAGACATGGTTAACATAACCCTTTGCATGGCCAGTGACAGTCTGCACCCGTTCCTCCTGGGCTTTTGGATATTGACTAATGCTTTATCTATCCCCCCTTAGAGCCTTTTACAGGCAATATCAAAATGACAAAACTACCAACACAGCAAAAAAAGCACACAGCAATCTTAAGATATTACTGCTCAATAGTAGGATCCTAACAAAGAAACTCCACAATCTACAAGCTTTCTTCACGTTGGAGAATGTGTAGACATCTGTGCTGTTACCAAGAATTTGTTTAACGATACAGAGAGTATCCTGTTAGTGGAAGGTTGCAGAGCCTTCCACACATTTAGACTAACAGCAGCACAAACAGGGGCTAAAGGTGGAGGTGTCTCAATCCACATTAGCACAAATATGACTCTAGGTTGTTTAAACTGGACGATGCCTTGGAGTTCATCCACATCCAAGTCTCAATAGACAAGGTTCCTTACCATGTCCAGGCCAGCTACAGGTTATCTTCTACGACCCACAACTGTTACCTACACCTACTAGAGGTGCTCACTATCCAACCAAATATCCTAGTGATGGGAGACTAACTATCCCTCTACAGACCAGGAAAACTAGGCACAGCATTTCTTGGACTTCATCAACAAACACCCTGGACCAGAAAGTGCACTCTCCAAGAAGAGGATCAAACATATTGGACCTACTACTCGCAAATATAGGAGAATGTTGCACTCTCCTCCCCATCTCACATCCTCATTGATGAAGTTGGACCACAAAGCTGTCTCAGTCAAAATAAACATCAACCTGGAAAACCAAACTGAAACCATAACAGTTGGGAACTATTCTAAAGTAAACTATGTCCTATTAAATGACAGTTTGTCAAAATTCATAAATTCATGGCTCCTCCACCCACTCTCATGAGAACACAGCTAGCTAGGTAGAACTACTTACAGAACACTGTTCAAACATGTAAATGGCTACATTGAGGCTGCTGTACCTACCAAAAGTAAGCCTTAATCTAACACACAGAAAAAAAAGGGGTGGAATCCTTTCCTTAACAAGCTATACAAATAAAGAAAAAGTCATCTCCAAAATCAAAGTCCAACAAGGTCAATTACGAGGTCAGGATGGTCTCCAAGGCTAAGGTCAATAACAATGCCTTCTTCAGCTATGTCAGAAACCTTAAAGATAATACTTAGCAGTGTGCAGAACTGGTGGTAAATGGTACAACCTTCACTGACTGTGACATAGCAAATCTACTGGCTGATCAATTTAGCTCTAAATCACCTACTACCCCATGTACAATCCCTTCTGCCAACAAATAACAGGGAGCAGGTCCTGGAGGTACTCACCAAATCCTGAAACTCTGCTTCAGTGGGCCCCGACAATATCCCTGGCTGCCTCCTAAAAAGCCGAAAACATGACCTAGCAGGATCATTGAGGAACTCTTCAACTACAGCATCAAAAACATCAACTGACCCAAGAACTACACACCCATCAGTCTGACAAGTCTAATATGTAAAGCCATGGAATTATCATGGAAATAATCAATACGAACACTGACAACCTACAGACAACGGATCCATCCAAGTCTGGCTTTGTTTAGGGACGGCCTTGCCTACTTAACCTGGTAAGACTTCAACAGGTTATGGATGAGGAGAAAATGGTGTTAACAACCTACCTTGACCTTGCCAAAGCATTCGATACAATACCGCATTCAGACACTGTTAAACTCTCAAAATTAGACATAAATCCCTAAACAACTGTCTGGACTGCCAGATGGCTCACAGATAGGACCCAAGAAGGAAGGATTGTTGAGACCACCTCCACCAGGGCACCAGTCACAGTGGAGTACCCATGGTTCTGTGGTGGGCCTGCTTCTGTTTGGAAGTCAAGGCTAGGCACTTAAGCATTCAGTCTTTATTAAAATGGTGATTATATTAGGAGATATGTTTTGTTTTTAAATTGGTTTACCAATTTCTTTTTCAGACTATTCCCTGAGGGGTGAGAAGCTCCTGACTGATTTTTGGTCCATTTCCGAATAATCCAGTCTTACTTGGAAGATCCACAAGCAACAGCAGTTAAGCAATAAGTGGATGTCTTTCTTAAGTTACCAACCCACTCCTTATTTCTCCAGCAGCCCTTCTCCTCTACAGTTTTACGGAAGACATAAAAAAGGGCAGGGAGAGTGGTCTTATGTACCACGACACCACACCAGCCACACAGACAACAATCACGCTGGACATAACAGTCCGTAGCAAAAGGGCAGCTGTGCTTCATTTTGAGGACAACAACCTTAAAGGGATATACTTAGTTACTGGAGAACTAGGACTTAGTCTTGAAGGAAGACTTATGTAAAAAGGACAGTAATGGACTGAATACGAAGTTCTAAGTATGACTATAGAGACTATACCTTTGCACTGTTCATGATTTGCCTAATCATCATAATTTAATTTTTTCATCTAACCCCCACCACCACAAAGTCTGGTTAGGACCATGAGACACTGGGTTTTTACTAATGACTTGGACTGGGAAACAGATGCAGCTGCATACAATAACTGCATGTGGACAGTAAATCAAAACTGCAAACAAATAAATCCCATCAGAGCCACAAGGGCAGGAGACTTAAACCTCGACACGGCTATTAATAGGACGTGCTGGAGGGATAGATTCATCACCCAAAGACTCCCTATGCTGTGGAACAAAATCCCGGTGCATGTGAGGCAGAGCACCTCGCTGGCCTTGTTCAAGAGAAATCTTGACCAATGGATGGGAGATCGCAGATATACCCCAGGGATTACCTCAGTGTCACTGCTCGACAGAGGCACAGCAAAATAAGGGGTATAGTTCCCCATACTAAAGGGGTGGCGTAAGCCACAAAACGATGGGCTAGGCTTGTAAATGCCCTCGGGCAGATAGCCTAGTATGAACCTATGAACCTATGAACCAGCCCAGAAGTTGAAAATGTTGAAACACAGGTGCCCAGTAGGAAGGTAGCTGGAATAAAGAAAAGTACAGTTGTGTATCTACCATAAATGTAGATGTTCGAGTGTATTCACTGTTGCAGTCATTACTCTTGGGTTATCCTGCTGGCAGGCTACCCTCAGTCGGCCAGAATTCCAAAGTCTAGGTCCGGCGTCGGTTGCTGTCGCCTCTTCCCTGACGTCAGTGCGCCAGGGGCATAAAAGATGCAGCCGATGCCATTTTCTTCAGTTTTTCTTGCCCCAGATGTCAGGTGCACAAAACTGGTAGGCTGCAAAATATGCCAATAAAACTGCATACACAAAAATAACATTTCCTTCATCTACAAGCAAATACACCAAAAAGGTTGTATAGGATGTAGAAGTGCAGATAAGTCCCAGCAAGGAAAAGGGGGATGGTGGGTGGGTAACCTGGACTGCAACAGTGAATACACTCGAACATCTACATTTATGGTAGGTACACAACTGTACTATGTTCATCGTGTTTCACTGTTGCAGTCATTACTCTTGGGTTGAATCCCAAAGCTGAAGAAGGGTGGCTGGGCTAAATAGGTTTAGGAGAGACTATGAGGCCCTGTAGAACTGCAGTGGCAAATCCTGCTCTGGACTTAAAGAGGTAAGTGGTAGTGCTTTGTGAAGGTGTGCACTGAACTCCAAGTTGCAGCCTCTAAGATATCTTTGGTTGGTACTCCTCTGAGGAAGGCTGCTGAAGTGGCTGCTGCTCTGGTGGAATGAAGCCTAATGCCCTTAGGCAATGATTTCCCATGTTGAAAATAGCAGAAACGGATGCAATGGCCTATCCATTTAGAAATAGTTTGTTTTGAGATAGCCTTTCCTTGTGATGCTGCAGCATATGACAGTAAAAGTTGCTCAGTCTTTCTGAAAGCTTTAGTTCTGTCCAAGTAGAAGTGTAACTTCCTGTGTATGTCCAAAGAATGCAGAATTTTCTCACCCTTGTTCTGTGGGTTAGGATAAAAGGTAGGCAAGTGAATGGTTTGGTTAAGGGCCACAATGGACACCACCTTAGGCATAAATGTAGAGTTTGTCCTCAGAGAAACCCTGCCTGGATGAAAAATGATGAAAGGTTCCACAGCCATGAGTGCTTGTAACTCCGAGACTCGCCTTGCAGAGGTTATTGCCAGGAGCAGAGCTGTTTTCCAGGATAAGAATTGAATATCTGCTGTTGATGCTGGCTCGAAAGGAGGCAGTGTCAGTTTTTCCAAAACATAATTGAAGTCCCAGGCCGGAATTGGTGCTCTCCTTGGAGGTCTAATGTTTTGGCCCCTCTAAGGTACTGCCTTAATAAAGGATGAGAAAAGATACGGGGTTCCGTATTGTAATGTGCTGAAATGGCAGAGGCATGAATCTTAATTGATGAGAAAGAAAGGCCTTTGTTTAGCATCTCAGTTAGGTATTGTAAAATCTGAGGGATATTTGGAACACACGTGTCACTGCCTTGCTCCTGGTTCCAAGCACAGAATCTCTTCCATTTTTCTGCATAAGATTTTCTGGTACTGGGTCTCCTGGCCTCCAAGATTACATCCATAACAGCTTTTGAAAGAGGAGTGTTCGGAATGGCTACATTATCCACCATGCTGCCAAATTTAAGGTCCTGAGTTGGCTGTACAGGATCTGATTGTTTTGTTGGGTCAGTAAGTGAGAAGTTTGAGGCAATATCCATGTTGGACCTTGAGACAAGCTCTTTAGGATTGGGTACCAGTGCTGGCGTGGCCAGTCTGGTGCAATCTTTGGCTTCTCTTGTCAGACCTTTAGGAGTACCCTGGGAAGGAGAGGCAGTGGGGGAAAAGCATATACCTTTAGATTTTTCCAGCTGAAGGACTGGCCGTCCACTTTCCATGCTGGCTTGTGATAACTCCTTGTGCAAAATCTCTGCAATTGGCAGTTGTGAGGGGAGGCAAATACATCTATGTCTGGGCATCCCCATTTCCTTATTATCATGCTGAAGACTTGTGGATCCAGTTTCCATTTGTGGGGATCCATGAGGTTTCTGCTGAGTTCGTCTGCCAGAGTATTTGTTTTTCCTGGCAGGAATTGTGCTTGCAGGTGAACTTGAAAAGCCAATGCTGTGTCCCATAATGTCACTGCTTGTCTGCAGAGGGGGTAGGAATGTGTACCTTCCTGCTTGTTTATGTACCACATGACCGTAGTGTTGTCCGTCTTTATCAGTAACTGTCCTGGATGAAGCAGGTCCTTGAAAGATGTCAGGGCATTCTGAACAGCTTGCATCTCTTTTTGATTGATGTGAAGATGCATCTGGTTTGCAGGCCATGTGCCCTGAATACATTTTCCTGCCATATGGGACCCCAGGCACAATCTAATGCATCCGTTGTCAGTGTCTGCCTGGCTGTGGGTAATCTGAATGGCAGACCCTTGTTGTGGTGACAGACTTCTGCCCACCATCGAAACCCCTGTTGCAGGCAGGGAATGAGTGCAATTATTGCCTCCAGGCTGTGGCAATGCTGAGTCCAAACACTTTTTAGATACCATTGAAGTTTCCTCATATGCAGTCTGGCATATGGAATTAGTAGAATGCAAGATGCCATGAAACCCAAGGCCTGCAGGATTTTCCTTGCAGATAAGTGGATTTTTGTTGCCAATTTCTTGAAGTAAGTAGTTGCTTTTGTATGCCTGGCGTGAGATAAGCCATCGGGGCAGTTGTATTTAAGCTTGCACCCAGGAATATTATCTCTTGAGAGGGCACTAGTTTTGATTTCTTTTCGTTTACTGTGTACCCTAGGCCAATTAGTAATCTTTTTACAAATGCCAGATGCTTCAGAAGAAATGTCTTTGTTCTCTGCTTGAATTAGGCAGTCGTCCAAGTATGGATATATTTGAATTCCTTTTTGTCTGCAAAACGCAATTACTGGTGCCAGGCATTTTGTGAAGACCCTGGGCGTAGTAGATAAGCCAAAGGGCAGTGCAGAGAATTGGTAATGCATTGAGCCAGCTATGAATCTGAGGTATCTTCTGCAAGATTGTCTGATTGGGACATGCAGGTATGCCTCTTTTAGGTCCAAAGTTACGAGCCAAGCCTTCTTGCCCAGCATGGGCAGTAGCTGCTGTAGAGTCAACATTTTGAATTTTGGAACTTCCAGAAACGTATTTAGTATAGACAGGTCCAGTACTGGTCTCCAGGCTTTGTCATTTCTGGGTACTAGAAAGAGTCTGGAGTAAAATCCTTGCCCTTGTTGTGGTACTTGCTGAATGACCCTCATGTCCATGAGGGCAGTAATTTGTTTTTGTGTGCCTGCCCATTGACTGTGTGGCAGGTCTGGCATATCTTTTGACCTTGGTAGGGTATGAAAATGGAACCTGTAGCCTTGGGACACTATGTTCAGGACCCATTTGTCTTGGGTAATTATTTGCCAATTCGATGCAAAAAGTGCTAGTTTTCCCCCTAAGGGGGCTGCCAACTGAAAAGTGCTTGGATCTGGTAGAGGAAAGTCATTGGGACTGTTTCCTGTAAGGTTGTGATTTGTCTTCTCCGCTTTTGGAGGTAGGAACACCCCATTGTTTAGGCCTGTATGAGCCTTGGGGCTGCGATCTGCCTCTGGGACACCTGTATCTGCCACTTTGTGGTCTGTCTGACACTGGAAAGGACCAATTTTTCGAGGGCCAGTTCCTGCTAAACCTGTGTGGCTGTACCAGTAAGAAATCCTTGACTGTCTGCATGGATATTGCTTTATCCTCCATTTTTTTCAACACCTCTTCTGCTCTAGTACCAAACAAAGTATCATGCTGTAATGGTGCATCTAATAATTTGCTTTAACATGATCAGGCAGATTCTGTTCCTTTAACCAAGCATGCCTCCCAATAACAGATCCTGTAACAGCGGCCCTGCAAGAAGCCTCTAGGTGAATCATAACCACATTGCAAAGTATGCTTTCCCACTTGTTCAGCTGCATGCAATAAATCCTGCAATTCCTTGTTCTCTGAACATTCAGTATTTCTCAACATTTTCTGTTTAAGCAGTGACATTAAATATTGCTGATATTTTAGCATATGAAACTGACAATTTAAAGCCCTTACAGCCGGGGTAGCAGAAGTGTAGACTTTTTTCCCCCATCTGTCTAGAGCCCTAAAATCCCTATCAGAGGGGACAGGGTTTTTTGCAGTGGAAGCTTTAACCCCTTTGGGACCCTGAGATATAGTTTCTGGGTCAGCAGCGGGGTTTTTATATAGGAATTTATGAGAATCCGGGACCCTGTAGTATCTGTCTGGCTTAGCAGGTGCAGGGGGTAAGGAGTCAGGGGACAGGCTGGACTCTGAAAATACATTATCTACAATGTCCAGAACAGGTGAAACAGCAAGGGGTCTGTGCTGAGGAAGTAGCAGAAAGTCTCTGAGCCTTTCCTTAGATTCAGAATAATCTTGGCTCTCCCAGTGGAAATGCTCCCTCATGGTATGCAAAGTTTCCCCAAAAGAATAATCCTCAGGAGGAGAGGCTGAAGGAATGGATTCTTCAGCATCAGAATCCTTATAGGGAAGCATGGAGTAATCCTGTTCAGAAGAGGAATCAGAGGAAATGGAAACCTGATCAGAAGAATCATACTCTGTCTCTTGCCTAGGCCTCTTATCAGGAGGGGGATGGAAGCCCCTGATCAAACTAATTAGGTCTTGGGCCATTTTGAGCATCTGTTTTTTAGGCATGGAAGTCTGAGAAGGAGAATGCTGTACTTGTTTCTTTTTCTTTAGAGCTGCTTTAGTCTTTGAAGCTGAAGATGGGCTTAATATACAGTTGTGTAGGTCTGAAAACACCCTCAGAAGCAGATGCCTGCTCAGCGGCTCCGGACCCATCTGAGGGAATGATTTCAGAGTGTCCAATACTTTGAGTTTCCAGAGGCCCAGTCGGCTCCACGTGGGAGTCAGAAGCGGCCTGTGGCTCTGAGGTAGCGGGCACCAGGGACTGCGAAAGCGCCTCACTGAGAACCAGCGACTGGCCTAGCAGAGGCTTTGTCGGTTTTGGACCTCGGATGCCTATCCTTTTCCTTGTCCTTGCGTTTTTTGTAAACTCCAGTTGTCGGCTGGTCTGACGGCATTATATAATTAAATCTTCGGCCAAAGTAATGAAATGCAAAATCGAACTGATGCTTGACAGTGCGTTGGTTAAATCTAGCACAAAACCGACAGCTAGCAACGTTGTGATCAGGGCCTAGGCAAGGAATACAGCAAGAGTGAAAATCCTTAGGAGGTATTTGCTTCCCGCAAGAAATACAATTGTTAACTTTTTCTGACATCGGTCTGGAGCAAGAAAAAAGTTTCTCCAACGGGGTACTTAGCTTTAATGAAGACTTCGGTTCTGAAATTCGGATATGAAAATCTCAGGAGTCGGCCGACTGGCACTTGCGAACTGCTTTTGCTTCGGGCACCGCGGCAAGAAAGACTGAAGAAAATGGCATTGGCTACATCTTTTATGCCCCTGGCGCACTGACGTCAGGGAAGAGGCGACAGCAACTGACGCCAGACCTAGACTTTGGAATTCTGGCCGACTGAGGGTAGCCTGCAAGCAGGATGGATAACCCAGGAGTAATGACTGCAACAGTGAAACACGAACATCTGAACCACGACAAAGTAAAATCTTCTTTTTTAATGCAAAATGGTGAGCGCTTTCACAATGGTAACCATTGCTTCATCAGACAGTTCATTCAAAAGTACAGTTTTGTACCTACCATAAATGTAGATGTCCGAACTGGATAGCATCTGCAGTCATAACAAATGGGTTGTCCTGTCGTCAGGCAGCCCTTCGGTCGGCCGGATTCCAAAGTCCGGGTCCGGCTTCGGCTGATGTCGCGCTTCACCCAACGTCATCTCTGCTGGTCTTCGGGTATAAAGGCATCAGCCGACGCCATTTTCCTCAGTGTTTCTTGCCCCAGATGCCAATTGCCCTCTTGGAAAGCTAAATTTTGGATAAATGCCAATGTTTCCAAAATAGTAGAAGGCAAACACAAAAAATAAACATGTATGTACATATATACAAACAAATACACCATAAGAGACTCCCCCCCCCAGCTAGCTATTAGGAGGGTAAGTACCCTAGGAGTACCGCAGAGGGGAAGGAGGGAGGGTAATCCTGACTGCAGATGCTATCCAGTTCGGACATCTACATTTATGGTAGGTACAAAACTGTACTATGTCCTTCATGGATGCATCTGCAGTCATAACAAATGGGTAGAATACCATAGCCAAACTAGGGAGGAGGAATAATAATTATGGTGTAGTCAGGATCCCTTGCAGTACAGCAGTGGCAAACCCTGCTCGGGATCTAGAATATAGAGGTAAATTGTAATGCTTGGCAAATGTATGCACGGAGGTCCAAGTAGCCGCCTCAATAATGTCCTTGGTTGCCACTCCTCTTAAGAAAGCTGTGGTAGTGGCTGTAGCCCTTGTAGAATGAGGTCTTATGTTCTGTGGAATTGGTTTTCCATGGTAGGAGTAACAGAATCTTATGCAATTTCCTATCCATTTGGAGATTGTCTGTTTGGAAATTGCTTTTCCTTCCCTTCCTGTTGCATAGGCTACAAAGAGCTGGTCAGTTTTTCTGTTACCTTTGGTTCTGTCCAGGTAGTAGCGTAACTGTCTATGTACATCCAAGGTATGCATTATTCTTTCGCCTCTGTTTTGTGGATTGGGAAAGAAGGTAGGTAGGTGGATTGCCTGGTTTAAAGACACTCTGGATACCACCTTAGGCATAAATGTAGGATTAGTTCTCATGGATACCCTATCTTGATGGAAGATTAGGAAGGGTTGCACTGCCATTAACGCCTGTAGTTCCGAAACCCTCCTTGCTGAAGTAATAGCCAGCAGGAAAGCAGTTTTCCATGACAGGTGTTGTAGATCTGCTGTTGCTGCTGGTTCAAACGGAGGTAGTGTCAACTTTTCTAGTACAAAATTCAAGTCCCATGCTGGTAATGGTGGTTTCCTAGGAGGTTTTACATTCTTGATCCCTCTGAGAAACTGCCCGAGTAGAGGATGTGAAAAGACAGGAGGATCAAAGCTGTATTCTGCTGAAATAGCTGATGCATGTATCTTGATGGAGGAATAGGACAGGCCTGTATGTAGAAGCTCTGCCAAGTACTCCAGAATGTTAGCAATATCTATGTTCGACACATCTTTTCCTCTTTCAGTACTCCAAATGACGAACCTTTTCCATTTTCCTGCATAGTTCCTTCTTGTTGAAGGTCTGCGGGCTTCAAGGATAATGTCTTTAACCCTTTGTGAAAGGTCTGGGTTAGTTACTGCTATGTGATGTTCCAGGCAGTCAGTTGCAAGGTTTTTAGGTTTGGATGTATGATGTTGTAGTTGTTCTGAGTTAACATCAGAGGCATCAGGGTATTGACCACATTTTCTCCCGAGACATGCTCCTCAGCAATGGGTACCAGTGTTGTCTTGGCCAGTTCGGAGCTATCAGGATTATCCTTGGGCGTTCCTCTTTGATTTTCAGTAGTACCTTGTGCATCAAGGGAAGAGGTGGGAATGCATATGCTGTCAGGCCTTTCCAGCTGAAGGATAGAGAGTCCACCTTCCATGCAAGTGGGTGGAATGTCCTTGTGCAGAATTTTTTGAGCTGGTGATTTTGTGGGGAAGTGAATAGATCTATCTGTGGCATTCCCCATTTCTTTGTGGTGGCCTTGAAGATGTCGGGTGTAGCATCCATTCGTGAGCATCCGAGGTTGTTCTGCTTAAAATGTCTGCTAGGGTGTTCTCTTTTCCCGGTACAAATATTGCCTGTAACTGGATGTTGTAGCTGAGAGCCAGATTCCAAAGGTCCAAAGTCATTCTGCATAGGGGGTAAGAATGAGTGCCTCCCTGTTTGTTGATGTACCACATGAGTGTGGTGTTGTCTGTCCTTATCATCAAATGGCCTTCTTTGAGGAATGGTCTGAATTTTAGGATTGCCAGTTTTACTGCCAGCATTTCTTTTTGGTTTATGTGCAGGTGCAGCTGGTCCTGAGTCCACAGTCCTTGTACGCATTTGTCCAGCATGTGTGCCCCCCATCCTACGTCTGAGGCATCCGTAGTGATGGTTTGGTTTGCTCGAAAGTTGTGGAAGGGTAAGCCTGGGTTTGACTGGCATGCCCGAGCCCACCAGAGGAACTCCTGTTTTAAGCATGGGATTAGTGGTATTTCTGTTTCTAAGCTGTGCCTGTGTCGAGACCATAAATTCTTTAGGTACCACTGTAACTTTCTCATATGCAGTCTGGCATGTGGGACCAAGATTATGCATGATGCCATGAAGCCCAAGGCCTGCAGAACTTTTCTTGCTGTTAGTTTGTTCTGCTTTGTTAATGTTAAGAAGTAAAGAGGGAGTTCTTTTTGTTTTTCTGCAGTTAGGAATGCCATCTGTTTTACTGTGTCCAATTCAGCCAAGAATGTTCTTGTCTGGGATGGGATCAGCCTTGACTTTTGAAAATTGACTGTGTATCCCAGGGCTTGTAGCAAGTAAATGACCCTTTGTAAATCTGTTGTCAGCTTGCTTTTGTTGTCCGCTTGTAACAGGCAGTCATCCAGGTATGGATAAATTTGAATTCCCTGTACTCTGCAGTGGCGATTACTGATGCCAGGCATTTTGTGAATACTCTGGGCGCAGTAGATAAGCCAAAGGGCAATGCTGAGAATTGATAATGCTCTGATCCTGCAAGAAATCTGAGGTATCTTCTGCAATTTGGTCGAATGGGGACGTGCAGGTATGCCTCCTTGAGATCTAGAGTTACCAGCCAACACTCCTTGCCCAGCATGGGAAGAAGTTGCTGTAGGGTCAGCATTTTGAATTTTGGGACAATGATGTATGTGTTTAAGATGGACAGGTCGAGAATAGGTCTCCAGCTTTTTTCTTTTCTTGGTACTAGGAATAGTCTGGAGTAGAATCCTTTGCCCTGTTCTGTTACTGGCACCCTTTCCACAGCTCTCATCTTTATTAATTCCGCTATCTGGTGCAGGGCTTCTATTTTTTGATTTGGGGCAGGTTTGGCATTCCTCTTTTACTGGTAAAGTGTGGAAGTGGAACCGGTAGCCTTGGTCTATGGTTTGCAAAATCCACTTGTCTTTTGTAATATAGTGCCAATTTTTCGAGAATAAGGCTAACTTTCCGCCTAATGGTGCTGCTATTTGCTCCCTGGTAGGCGGAGATAGAGCCAAGTCACCGAGATTGTCCTGTTGTAGTGGCAGTGGTTGTGTCTGTGCCTCGGTTATTGCCTTGCCACTGTCGTCCTCTGTAGGCACCTCCTCTGGATTGATTTCTGCCCCTAGAGCGTCTGCTCCTGCCCCTTTGGGATCTTGTGGAGTCATGAAAGGACCAATTTTTGGCAGGCCAGTTCCTGCTAAAACTTGGGGGCTGAACCTGTAGGAAATCTTTAACTGTTTGTACAGATTTTGCCTTCTCTTCCATTTTCTTCATTACCTGCTGGGCAGGTTCCCCAAATAGACTGGCCTTATCCATAGGAGCATCCAATAGCTTAGCTTTAACATGATCTGGCAAGACCTGTTCTTTCAACCATGCATGCCTTCTTATCACTGTGCCAGTCATGGCTGATCTAAATGAAGCCTCCAGTGCATCATAGCCACATTTTAAAGAATGGTTACTAACCTGTTGGATGTTATTCACCATTTCTAATACATATTTCTTATCTAAAGATTCATCAGAGGACAGCTTTTAATTAACTGATCAAGCATAAACTCTTGGTATTGGATCATGTGAAACTGACAGTTTAAAGCTCTAGCTGAGAGAGTAGCAGAGGTGTAGACTTTTTTCCCCCATCTCTCTAAGGACCTGGATTCCCTTTCAGAGGGAATAGGGTTTTCCGCTGTGGTCGAGGCTACTGCCTTAGGCCCCTGGGATATAGTTTCGGGTTCTGCAAGTGGGGCCTTGTATAGGTGGTGATGAGTGTCTGGCACCCTGTAAAATCTATCTGGTTTGGCAGGGGCTGGAGGTAAAGAATCAGGTGCAGTGCAGACATCATTAAATGCATCGTCCACAACAGGTAGGACAGGAGGTATAGCTAAGGGCCTATGTTGTGGTAAGTGCAGAAAAGTCCTAAGCCTTTTTCTTGAATCTGAGAAATCTTGTCCCTGCCATTGGAATTGTTCTCTCATGGCATGTAAGGTTTCCCCAAAGGAGAATTCCTCTGGTGGAGAGGCAGCTGGAATGGATTCTTCAGCATCTGAATCTTCATAATTGGAAAAAGGAGCCTCTGGCTGGTCTGTAATGTCTGAGTCATCCGCAGAATCATCAGAGGACACAGGCTCAGGTGGCTCTGCTCTAGGTCTCTTTTCTGGTGGCTGAGAGGCCCTGTCTGGGTGAGATTGGGATCCCCTAATTAAGGATATTAAATCTTCTGCCAGAGTAAGCATTTGTGAACTAGAAGTGGGCCTGAGTGAGGGTGGTTTAACAGGCACTGATTTAGCTGATTTGGCTGCTTTAGCCCTGGCAAAGGCCTTAATAGACATGGCTGCAGGAGGCCTAGCAGCACCACGTGCTGGGGTAGAGATATCCAAGGGGATGGTGTCTGATAGATCAGTAGGAACCACAGTTGTAGGCAAAATTTCTGAGGCTGATTCAGGTAAGGTAGCAGGAGCCTCAGTAGTAGTCATGGATTCGGCTGAAGATTGACCAGTTTTCTCGGTTTCGGCCGAAACCGAGACACTCGCGGCTTGCTTAACCGTGGTTTCGGCCGAAACCGCAGACCGTGAGTGTCGGTCTTTTCTTTGCGTTTTTTAACAATTTGGGTAGTCGGAGGATCCGACGGCATAATGTACGCAAAATCTGAGCCGAAAAACTGTTCAGCAAACTCCGACCGACGCCTAAGCGTTCGTCGGTTGAAGGAAGCACAGGCCGAGCAGGCTGCTACGTCGTGGTCTGGGCCTAAGCAAGGCAAACAGTAAGAGTGGAAATCTTTATGAGGTATTTGTTTCCCACAAGTTAAACAGTTATTGACTTTTTCTGACATCGGCTGAGGCAAGAAAGAGTCCCCAACGGGGTACTTAGCTTTTTAGAAGTCTTCGAAGTAGTATTCGGTAGTAGTAATCTCTGGATCTGACCGACCGGCACTTGCGAACAGCTTCTGCTTCGGGCGCCACACGGCAAGAAAGACTGGGGAAAATGGCTTCGGCTGATGCCTTTATACCCGAAGACCAGCAGAGATGACGTCGTGTGAAGCGCGACATCAGCCGAAGCCGGACCCGGACTTTGGAATCCGGCCGACCGAAGGGCTGCCTGACGACAGGACAACCCATTTGTTATGACTGCAGATGCATCCATGAAGGACATCAGCAACAGCACTTAAATACTTTAATTCATTACTAAAACAACCAATCCTACCACTCAAAGTTAATTCAGCACTCAGCAATCAATTAATTATTATGGTTACGTTTTGCCCTTGGTTAATTGCTGAAGTCAGAAAAACACTGTTTAAAAACCACATGCACAAAATGTAAAAACTGGAACGTGGATGAATATAAATAAAATACATAAAAGTCAGTGAATAAATACATATACTCATGTTGCCCATTTAGTAACTGCTTGTGTGTGTGGGTATAAGCATAAAAATATATGTACATTTATATAAAAAAATATAAGCAGTACACAAACAACAATGCATATATTCGGCCTAATAAATATACATGCTGTCCACCTAATAAATACATATGCTTTAAACATACATCTCAACAAATGCTTATCTTTAGTGACATCTATGCTAGAAACAGCTCAAGAAATACTGTCATATTGACCCAAAGCCCTATGAACTATGAACTGTGTGGTTATGTAGTCTTCTCTTGTTAAGATAGTATTATTATTATTTATTTTATTTTAACCTTCTAGATTTTAACACTGGCTTCAATGGATCACTATCATTCAAACCCAAACCTGTGTGTGCTCCTAAATGCAAAATCCATTTTACTTCCATATTTTCAGTAGTATTGACTATGTCCCCCATCCTACTGCTGACATTCTGAATGTGTAAAACCCAAAATAAAAATATATGGTCATCCCTCTTATCCAATGTATGTTTAGCCAAGGCAGTATACAGTTGCCCTTTTCTAGTGCAGTAAAGGTGATCCCTTATCCGTTCCCTAAGGTGACGGTTAGTTTTGCCAACATAGAAATGGAAACATGTTGTGCAATGAGCTACATACACTACATTCTTAGTATTGCAATCAGCAGAATTCCTTAGCTCCCATAGACGCTTGAAAAACCTTGATTCATCTCTATAAATGCACTGTGCGCATTTTCCACATCTATGGGTACCATTCACTTTGCTATCCATCAGAGTAGGTATCCTTGGATAACAAAGCTGCTGTTTCAGATTTTTCTTAATTCTAAATGCAAAATGTGGTTGTCCACCTACTATGTTGGTAGTATCCTCATCTACTAACAACATATGCCAATTTTGTTGTATGATGGTTTCAAACCTTTTCACATCTCTTGTATATGGTAAAACCATCGGAATGTGTGATAATACACTATTCCCGATACCCACTCTGTCACTACCTGCTCCATCAGAGTAGGAGGGCTTAGCTTTACCTTTCCTTTCTTTGTGTACATTATGGTACGCCTTATCAATTTCATGTTCACTATACCGCCTATTAATGAAACCTGTTCTTAGCTTAGTTAACTCATTTCTATACACTTCCTCTTGACAACATAGGTGAGATGTTCTCATTGCCTGACCTCTGATTATATTAGGAAAAATCTTAGGGTTATGCATACTGTTTCTGTGTAGAAAAGATGGTCTGTAGCATTGTTTCCTATATAATTTTGTAAACCATTGGTCATTTTCTCTACAGAACCCTTACCCATTTAAAGTGGACCATCTTTACTCCTTATTTTCCCAAAAAAACTTCCCTTGAAGGTTTTCATTAATTTTCTGCTTCATAAATTCCTTCCTCCTCCTCTTCTCCATCATATGCCCTTCTCTAGCAACTGAGCCGCCAGATTCCTGACTCAAATCCATCCTCACAGTCCTATTTAAAGTGCTTCAGTTGCTGTATAATGTTTTCTAACCAGTCTTCATTTTCTGAATCACTACTACGTACCTAATGTGTTTTATGATTTAACTACCACAAAATATGTTCAATAGTACCTTCTTCTGCACACAAGTAGCTTCTGCCTTATGGTGCTCAATAAGTTACAAAAGTAAGTGGTAAGTAAATAGCAGAGTCTCAGCTTACTATTGGAAAATGCTTGTGTTTTATTTACTCTTGAATGTCTACACTGCAGCCACCTCACCACCACTTTACTGAAAGGCTCCAGGATGATTTTTTCATCTCTAGCAACACTTCAATAATACACAATCCTCATCACTTTCGGTGCACTGGAAAAGCTATGCTAAACTACTTAATGGAGACAGCAATCACTTTCACTAACTCTGATGACTGCAGTGGGCTGACCACAGTCTTCACTTCCACAATAAATGTTATAAGCAAGTAGCAACGCCTCCTTTGTTCAAACACGGGAAATGGTTTCCCCAACCTCCACTGGAGAAATCACACTTTCCTGTGTGCTCCCAGAGAGCCTCACCCACCCATTTCATGGGGCAGGCAAGAAGGACATGTACCCCTCACTGCTTTCCCCTCTCTATCTCCCTCGCTACTTGGCTATTCCAGTGCCAGAGTTCCTGTTTTAACATCAGTAACCTGGGCTTCATCCCGCTGCACCATGCAACCAAACTAAGAATATACAACTTTGCTCTCAGATTTCCAAAAGACTCTTATCAAATTATTTTAAGATGGAAGACTAAGCCTTTCACTCAACTAAAATAAGAGCAAACTTCTGTCAGTGTGAAGACTGGTAGATTCCCAGTTGTCAGTCAATAACAAAACGGCAAATAAAAAGGCCATAAAATGTGGTTATGACCAAGGACGCATACAATTTTTACAATAGTACTCTTAAAAGATAGAAAATTTTTCACTAGATACTGAGAATCCGGCCTGTGTACTGTCGTCACCACTTCAATAAGGTTGTTAGAATATGCTCCTGAAGTTCCTTAATATAAAAGTGTCTATGCCACAGGAGACAGAAAAATGGCAAAAAATGTAATAAAAAAAAAAAAAAAATCAAACAAATTAACAGAACCTTGTGACAGTTTTTGAATATTGTCAGTGTCAACCTATATTTCTGAAATAGAAGCTACAGCCTTCAAAGATGACATGAAAGATCCACTAAAAGCAAGGATGAGAACTATTTCAAGAACTCGTCATTCAAATTTGCTACAAGTCAAGAATTGTTTAAGTCATGCAGCTTTTTGTTCTAAGCAATGAAAATAAAAAGTTCAGTAAATAAAAATGTAATTACCTTGATACATCTTGCTTTTTACCTAGAAAACAAAAAAGGCAGAGTGTAACAGACAGATAAAAAAAATGATTCAGTACTCCAACAAACATGTTAATGTCCATTTCATCAATAGTGAGCAATTAAAAGCCGTTAACTGCCATCAACATCAAAATTTTCAAAACTGTGCAAACAAATAAATAAACTTACTCTAAGCAGATCTTCAGCACAGGTTCTTCTGTGTCAAAGAAAGTACGGGAAAATTTATGTTTGACATGCACATGACGGCACACTGGTAAAACCAACTTTGAAAACTGAGGTGCAGCATTTCTACATTTCACTACTAATGCATAGAAAACAAAAGTCAGCAAGACAAATGCCTATACAGAAGCTGAGAAAGCTGCCACAGAGAAGATGAAGACTTGGACATTTGCTGAGCTGCAGCTGGGCAAAAAGACACCCGATAAGCAGGAATCAAGGAAATAAATTCCTGAAGTTTTAGGTCTATAGGGACTGGGGAGGGAAGGGTCCGTCTCTAATTTATTAATGACCTCAGCCAGGAAGTCATAATCGGCAGGTGATGATGTGAACAGTGCAGAACATAGAAGTGCAGGACACAAAGCAAAAAGGTCTAGTAAACTAACTGAAAGAAGCATCAAAATAAAATAATGGCAGGGATACATTGTTCCTTATCTCCATTTGAACCTATGTCACATTTTTTCAAGACTGTACTTCAATGAAAATACTCAAACAAAAAACTAAATACACTTTCAGAACACTTTCATGCCCTATTAACTTAGAAAAAACATACAAATCTATGTACATTCCCAAGAAATGAAGTTAAACTCTCCAGATAGATACAACTGTCCCAAATCAACTGCAGTATCCACAGGCATAACCAAATCTAAAATTTAGGATGCCCAAGCTAAACTGCATGTTACAGCCTATTCTCCCGCTTACACTGATTGCAGTCTGTTTTTTTTTTTTCTTTCATCTCTTTTCCCCCTCCCAGATATGAAAAACAGCTTCAATTATTAGCTCTAAAAATGCACTGCACTGGCTACATTAAAAAAAAACAAAACTAAATTATGCTTGGTTCTGTTAAATGCATTAAAGTATTAAGGCTGCTGGGGAGGCTACTATCTCTTATTCACTTCCCATAATTTCAAACTTTTTTTTCACTGAACTGCTTTGCTTGACACTGTACCTTTAATGTTTGCAATTCAGTCAGAAAGAATGCTCAGAACTTTCAAGATTAATCACTTGCACCTATAGGCAACTCATCTCCATATAAAAGTAATCAGCAATGATGGAAAATGGTGAACAAGTTTCCAGATGCATGAAAGAAACTTAAAAAATTTCACTTAGAACATATTGCACAGAAGTTCCTTGGCTAACTGTCTTCAGCTGCAGACTTCTTGTTTTTTTTCCCATTAGCAAATGTTCTCAGTGGGAGACAAGTTAATATATTTGCAGATGAAAGAGACTTAGCATTTTTCATGGCTTTCATCACTTAGGTTTTTATTTGTCAAGCCTATTTGCTTAGAAAACTTGTTAACAGTTTAAGCAAATGACAGCAATTAAATATCTACTATTTTAAAAGCAAGGGAAATTATCATTTTAATTCTAATATAATTAGTACACTTTTACACCCCACTGACAACTCAGCAGTCCAGGATCAAAACATTAAATCAACTTGCTTCTGTCCAGCCATTCTTCTCTTGTTATATTGTAAAGCTTACATTATCTACAACTAAGAGAGGTACTTATTCAATATATTTAACACATGGAACAGTCACTGAAAAGACACACACACACACACACACAACTTCGTTGACAGCACACTATACAAAAAGTACAGCTATCCTGCGTCGGTTGCTGTCTCATCTTCCATGGCGTCAGGTAGTCAGGGGTAGAAAGCATGCAGCCAACGCCATTACGTCAGTTTTTCTTGCCCCAGATGTCAGGTGCCCCCATAATGGGAAGCAATTATATACAAGGTTACACCTCCAACAAAAAGCAAATACACCAGAAAGCTTTAAGCATAGTAAACAAGAATAGAGGTATAGTCAATAGAGGTCTGGGGGCGGGAGGGAGGGTAACCAGGACTGCAACAGTGAATACACTCGAACATCTACATTTATGGTAAGTATGCACAACTGTACTATGTTCTTTGTGTTTCACTGTTGCAGTCGTTACATTTGGGTAGATTCCCAAAGCTAAGGAAGGGAGGAGGCAATTAGATAACATTAGGACCAGCTATAGGGCCCTGCAAGACTGCAGTGGCAAAACCAGCTCTGGATTTTGAAAAAATTGGCAAGTGGCAATGCTTGGTGAAGGTATGTACAGAACTCCAGGTAGCAGCTTCTAGGATGTCCCTGGTAGGTACACCTCTGAGAAAGGCTGTAGAGGTAGAGGTAGATGCACCGAAAGTGTGATAAGAGACCTTGGGACACAGGTGGACAGTAGTCTCTCCTTTGATAATCACATCGCCACAGCAGTCAGGAAATCCTTCTACGTGGCACACCTCATCACAAAAGGTTTCTCATCCAGAAAAAAAGAGGTAATTGTTCCCCTCTACTCATCACTCATTAGGACCCATTATAGAGTACAACGCCCCTTTAGGTATGCACCTCACAAGACATCAACAACTGGAAAGGCCGCAGAAATACCTCACAAAGAGGATTACTGGCCTCAACTAGATGCCCTATGCTGACAGTCTCAAAAAACTCCAGCTTTACTCCGTTGCATATTGCCTACTCAGAGGTGATCTCTGCCTAACATACAAAGCTATGTCAAACCCAGAGCTGTTGGACACGCTCCACTTAAAGAAATCCCAATCCCTCCGAGCTACACACTCTAAGGACCTAAACCTTGTCACCACAATAAACAGAACATGCCAGAGGGATAGATTCCTGTCCCAGAGACTTCTCATACTCTGGAATAAACTACCTATCTATATCAAACAAAGCTCCTCATTAGCACTCAAGAAAAATCTTGATGATTGGATGGGAAATAGGAAATTCACCCCGGGGATCACCTCTGTGGCTCTGCACGACAGTGGCATAGGAAAATAATTTTCTTGGGTGGCAGAGGCCAGGGTACCTTTTTGGCTGGGCTTGTATAGGCCCCAGGGCCAATAGCCTAGTACCTACCTATGAACCTATGGTGGAATGTGGTCTCATCCCCTGTGGGGTAGGTTTTCCATGGTGCTTCTAGCAGAAATGAATACAGTGGCCTATCCACTTAGAAATGGTTTGCTTTGAAATGGCCTTCCCCTCTGCCCCTGCAGCAAATGCAACCAGCAGTTGTTCAGATTTCCTGAAAGGATTAGTCCTGTCCAAGTAAACTCCAAGTTGTCTGTGCACGTCCAAGGAGTGCAGTATTCGTTCCCCTTTGTGCTGTGGATTAGAAAAGAAGATTGGCAGATGAATGGACTGATTAAGGGCAACACTGGATACCACCTTGGGCATAAAGGAGGGATTGGTCCTGATGGACACCCTGACCGCTTAAAAGATGATGAAAGGCTCCACTGCCATGAGGGCCTGTAATTCAGTTACCCTTCTTGCTGAAATGATGGCTAAAAGGAAGGCCGTTTTCCAAGAAGGGAATTTCAGGCCTGCATTTGCAGCTGGCTCAAAAGCAGGTAGAGTGAGCTTTTCCAATACAAAGTTAAGGTCCCAAGCTGCAGTAGGGGCTCTCCTGGGTGGTCTTAAGTTTTTGGCCCCTCCGAGGAATTGCTTCAGCAGTGGATGAGAGAAGAGGGGTGGCTCTGTATTATAATGAGCTGAAATGGCAGAGGCATGAATTTTGATGGAAGAAAAGGAAAGGCCCTTGTGAAGCATCTCAGTTAAGTATTGAAGAATGTGCAGTAAATTGGGCACTGTGTCCATCCCCTGAGTTTGGCTCCAGGAACAGAATCCCTTCCATTTTTCAGCATAGATTTTCTAGTTCTAGGCCTCCTTGCCTCCAGAATGACATCCATCACTTACTTACTGAGGGATGGTAAAGGAGAGATCATGTAATTAGCCAGGCGGCAAGGTTCAGGGTTTGAAGCTGTGGGTGCAGAATCTGGCCCTCCTGCTGGGACAGCAGGGCAGGGGTCTGAGGCAGGTGCCACGGTTCCAGAAGTGACACACTGCGCAGGAGGGGATACCAGTGTGGTCATTGCCAGTCTGGTGCAATAAGTATTGCCCTTGGCTTGTCCAGTTTGATCTTTAGTAGCACTTTGGAGAGGAGAGGCAGAGAGGGAAAGGCATAAATAGATAGGTTTTTCCAGGTGAAGGACAGGTCATCCACTTTCCAAGCTTGTCTGTGGGGAGTCCTTGTGCAGAATTTGTCCAATTGGTAGTTCTGAGGGGAGGCAAACAGGTCTACCTCTGGGCTCCCCCATTTGTTTCTCAAAATGTTGAATATCTTTGATTCCAGTTTCCACTCGTGTGGGTTCATGAGATTTCTGTTTAGATCATCTGCCAGTGTATTTAGCTTGCCTGGCAGGAAATGAGCTTGTAGGTGGCACTTGGTAGCTCAAGGCTGTGTTCCACAGAACCATGGCTAGTCTGCACAGAGGGTATGAGTGGGCTCCCCCATGCTTATTTATGTACCATACAACAGTGGTGTTCTCAGTCTTTACCAATAATTGTCCTGGAAGAATGTGGTCCTCAAAGTCTGTCAGAGCATTCTGTACAGCTAACATTTCTTTTCGATTGATATGCAGGTGCATTTGACTAGGGTTCCATTTGCCCTGAATGCACTGCCCTGACAAGTGAGCCCCTCATGCATCGTCTGATGTGTCTGTTGTTAGGGTTTGGGTGGCAGGAGGTAGAGTGAATGGCAGTCCCTTGTTGTGGTGGCAGGCCTCTGCCCACCAAAGGAACTCTGTCTTTAAGCAAGGGATGATAGGAATCATTGATTCTAGGTCCTGAGAATGTTGACACCATAGCCTTTTTAGATACCACTGTAGTTTCCTCATATGCAGTCTTGCATATGGAATTAGTACAATGCAAGAGGCCATGAACCCCAGGACTTACAGTATTGTCCTTGCGGATAGCTGGGTCTTTGTGGCCAGTAGTTTGAAGTAGGCTGTCAAATGAACTTGTTGCTCTGGCGTGAGGTAGGCCATTAGGTAAGTTGTATTCAAGCTTGCTCCCAGGAATACAATTTGTTGGCAGCGTACTCCCTCTCAAACTCAGGAACCCCACACAGCCTTCCTGAAGACACTGGAGGTTATAAATGTATCTCCAAACACCATCATATTGGGTGACTTCAACTACCCGAATATAGACTGGGAACATTACTCAAGCCCTAACTTTCTAGCCCAACGGTTCCTGGAGTTCATAAATTCAAATGCCACGGAACAGCTGGTCACTGTTCCCACGAGAGGAGAAAATATACTAGATCTCATTGTCACAAACATGGGGACAAAATGCTCCACACCGGAAGTATACCCCTCATTGGTGAGATCTGATCATAAACTAATCTCACTGGAAATCCACATCCCGCCCCCACCCCAAACAAAAAAGACCATAGTGAAGAACTTCTCTAAAGCAAACTTCACACTACTCAAGACTGGTGTGGTATCCTTCAAGGCCCCTGAGCCAGTGGAAACCACAACCCAAGCTGCGGAAGCCCTTACAAATGCCTTCTATGAACACCTCCAGGACTGCATGGATCAGGCAATCCCAAATAAAACCAAGACTCTTTCCACAAAGGGCAAACGTCCAGTCTGGTGGACCCCAGCCATTAACAAACTTTACAATAAGAGGAGAAAGCTATTACATGATGGAACAAAATCCATAAAAGGAAGTCACCCCTGATCATTATTAGTAAAAAAATACGAGCACTCATAAAATCAACTAAGGCCAATTTTGAGAGAAAAATTGCCATGGATTCAAAGGACAATCATAAGGCCTTTTTCAGCTATGTTAGGAACCTGGGTGGAAACTCCCAGATATGCTCAGAATTAGTCCAAAATGATACAAAAATCACTGAACCCACAGACATTGCCAACATACTGGCAGACAGGTTCAGTGCAAACTTCACCCCCCCCCCCCCCCCCAAAAGGGAGATAACTATCCCACCCGAGTGTAGGCTCCCCGCCATCCCAAATGCGCAGGTGAAAGCTGCTCTCTAAAGCTAAAAACACAGCATCAATGGGACCGGATGGTGTCCCCAGCTGTGTGCTACACGAGCTAAATGAGGAATTAAACCCGCACATAAGGCAGCTGTTTAATCTCAGCCTTACCACAAGATACGTGCCCAAGGAGTGGCGTACAGCAACTGTGGTCCCACTCCACAAAGGCGGCGCCTCTACGGACCCTGGTAATTACCGCCCCATAAGCTTAACAAGTCTAGTCAGCAAAGCTATGGAGAGGATTATAATGGAGCTCATAAACAAAGATATAGGGGACTTGCAGACATTGGACCCGACCCAGTTTGGCTTTGTCAAGGGAAGATCATGCCTTTTGAACTTGGTCGACTTCTTCGAAACAGTCACCAAGGCCATTGATGAGGGAAAGGCAGTCCATACAGCCTACCTTGACCTTGCAAAGGCTTTCGACACAATACCCCACTCGGGTATTGTAGAAAAACTTACCAGCTTAAATGTAAACCCATATGTCACAAGATGGGTTGCAAACTGGCTTAAGGACAGAACCCACAGGGTTAGAGTTGCTGGTGCTGTGTCAGACTCCAAGCCGGTCACAAGTGGTGTCCCACAGGGCTCGGTCCTTGGCCCCCTATTGTTTGGCATCTTCTCAGAAGTACAGGCCAACATGGGAGGACTTTGGCTGACAAAGTTTGCAGACGACTGCAAACTGGGCGCCATAGTGGAAAGTGAATCGGACACGGATATCCTTCAGAAGGGACTCACGGAAACAGATAGCTGGTGCCAGAGCCATGGCCTGAAGTTAAACGCCAAAAAATGTATAGTCATACCCTTCGGGAAAAACAAGGTAACCCCAAGCTACCATATAGCTGGCAATCCACTAAGCACAGAAGAGGTTATCAGGGACCTGGGGACCCAGGTTGACAGTGGCCTTTCTTTTGACACTCACGTTGCTAAAGTGGTTAGAAAGACCTTCTACATTGCCCACCTGATCATGAAGGGATTCACATCCAGATCTAGTGAGGTCATTGTTCCCTGTACTCTTCACTTAACAGACCAAAGATAGAGTACAATGCCCCATTCGGGATGTAACTCACCCGACATCTGCAGCAATTGGAGAGACCCCAAAGTTCCTCACCAAAAGGATAAAGGGACTCCAAAATCTGTCATATGCTGCCAGATTGAAGAAACTCCAGCTCTATTCAGTCGCATACCGTCTGCTCAGAGGTGACATGTGCCTGACATACAAGGCCATGTCCAACCCGAATTAATGGATATGCTCCACCTCAAAAATCCAAATCCACCAAAACCACTAGAGCAAGCGACTTAAACCTTAGCACGGATATAAATAGGACGTGCTGGAGGGATAGATTTATCACTCAGAGACTCCCTATGCTGTGGAATAAAATCCCGGTCCATGTGAGGCAGAGCACCTCACTGACTCTGTTCAAGAGAAATCTAGACCTGTGGATGGGAGATCGTAGGTTTACCCCGGGAATCATCTCTGTGTCACTGCTGGACAGAGGCACAACAAACTAATGGGCACAGTATTTTTTCAAATAAGGGGTGGCGTAAGCCACAAAAATTTGGGCTAGGCTTATAAATGCCTTAGGGCAGATAGCCTAGTATAAACCTATGAACCTATGAACTAGATGCAATTTCTTTTCATTTATGGTGTACCCCAGAGAAGGTAGTAATTTCTTTACAAATGCCAGATGATTTAATAGCATGTCCTGGCTTTGTGCCTGAATTAGACAATAGTCCAAGTATGGGTATATCTGAATATTTCTTTGCCTACAAAATGCAATGACTGGAGTTAGGCACTTTGTGAAAACCCTGGGCGCAGTAGATAAGCCAAAGGGCAGTGCAGAGAACTGATAGTGCATGTAGCCTGCTCTGAAGCGTAGGTATCTTTCACAAGATTCCCTTATTGGGATGTGCAGGTAAGGCTTCCTTTACATCCAGTGTTGCCAACCAGGCATTTTTACCTAGCATGGGAAGCAGCTGATGAAGAGTTAGCATTTTGAATTTTGGGATTACCAAAAAAGTGTTTAGGATAGACAGGTCCAAGACAGGATGCCAGGAAATGTCTTTTCTGGGTACCAGGAAAAGTCTTGAGTAAAAACTTTGCCCCCATTCCTCTTCTGGGACAGGGTGAATAGCCCTGATGCTTAGAAGAGAGGGAACCTGCTGTTGAGCCTCTGCTCACTGATTTGGGGGTAGGTCTGGCCAACCCCGTTTGGGGTTGGTAAGAAGTGGAAGTGAAATCTGTATCCTTGGGGAAACTATATTTAAAACCCATTTGCCTTGGGTAATGAATTTCCAGTTTTTTGCATGCAGGGCGATCTTTCCCCCTAAAAGAACAGTCAGATGAGCAGGGCTTGGAAGGTTTAAAGTTAAGTCATTGTGACAGTTTACCATAGGGGGGGGGGTTGTCTTACTACTCCTAGCTTTGGAAGTGGGAGCCCCCTACTGCTTAGGCCTGTGAGTACCTTGAGACGGATGCCTGGGTGGTCTGCTGGTTCTGGACTTGGACTGAGAAAGCCTGGAAGAGGCTGGAAAGGACCAATTCTTAGAAGGCCAGTGCCTACTAAATCTGGGAGGCTGTACTTGCAGGAAATCTTTAACAGTTTGCATATATTTAGCTGTTCCTCCATCTTTTTAAGTACTTCTTCTGCTTTGTTGCCAAACAGGCGGTGTTGGTTTAAGGAAGCATCCAGTAATTTAGCTTTAACATGATCTGGCGAAGATTGCTCCTTAAGCCAAGCATGCTTTCTAAGTACAGACCCAGTGACAGCAGCCCTGCAAGATGCCTCTAATGAATCAAAACCACATTGCAAAGTATGTTTTCCAACTTGTTCAGCAGAATGAATTAAATCCTGTAATTCTTTATTTTCAGCACAGTCAGGAATCAACATCAATTTCTGTTTAAGCAATCCAGTAATATGCTGCTGACACTTTAACATATGAAACTGGCAGTTTAAGGCCCTAATGGCCAAAGTTGCAGAAGTGTATACCTTCTTACCCCATCTGTACAGGGCCCTGGAATCTCTATCAGAGGGGGTACGTTTTTTGGCAATAATAGCCTTAATGCCTTTGGGTCCCTGTGAAATGGTCACAGGATCCGTAGTACGATTCTTAAAGAGGAACTTGTAAGAGTCAAGTACTCTGAAATACCTGTCAGGTTTTCTGGGAGCCGGAGGTAAAGTGTCAGGGGCCAGGCTAGATTCCAAGAAGGCATCATCTACAATGTCTAGTACAGGAGGGAGAGCTAAAGGCCTGTGTTGAGGTAGGAGTAATAATTCCCTAAGCCTCTTTTTGGAGTCAGAGTAATCCTGGCTTTCCCAGCGGAAATGCTCCCTAAGAGTATGCAAAGTTTCACCAAAAGAGAAATCCTCTGGAGGGGAAGCAGAGGGAATGGAGTCCTCTGCATCAGAATTCTCAAAGGTAGATAAGGGCAACTCCTGGTCATCAAATCAGAATCCTCATTGGTAGATAAGGGCAACTCCTGGTCATCAGAGAAAACAGAAATTTTAGAATCCTGATCAGAAGAATCAGAAGGAAAACCAGTTCTAGGTCTCTCGGAGGGAGAAGGGTAGCTTCCCCTAATTAGAGTAATAAGGTCTTCAGCGGTTCTTATCATTTGTTTTTTAGGGATAGGGGCCTGACCATGCGGTCTGGGCGTCAGTTTTCTAGGCGTGGGTCGAGTTTTAGGCCTTGAAGAAGATGGAGTCAGTTTAATATGCAAGTCAGTAGGCCTGAATACACCCTCAGAAGCTGGTGCCTGCACAGCAGCTCCGGACCCATCCAAGGTAGAGACATCCGCAGGTTCAACAGTTGAAGGAAGCATCTCACGGCATACTGGACTCCGAATGGGTCTCAGTAGAGGCCCGAGAATCTGAAGTAGCAGGTATCAGGGGCTGCAAAAGCACCTCATTGAGTACCGGTGAACTGGTGACTAGCTTAGAAGAAGGTTTGTCGGCAGTTTTGGACCTATGCGGTCTGTCTCTGTCTTTATCTTTGCATTTTTTTCGGAATGTCGGTAGTCGGGTGGCTCACCGAAGCCATTTCTGGATAATTGAACCGAGTACCAAAATATTTAGATGCAAAAATGAACCGATAACGAATAGTTCGAGGTTTGAATAAGGCACAAAACTGACAGCGAGGTACGTTGTGTTCTGGGCTTAAGTAAGGAATGCAGTACGAATGAAAATCTTTATGAGATATTTGCTTTCTACAAGAAATACAATTGTTAACTTTTACTGACATCGGTTTAGAGCAAGAAAAAAAGGATCCCCAACGGGGTATTTAGCTTAGTTGAAGACTTCGGATCTGAAACTCAAAAATGAAAATTTCAGGAGTCGGCCAACCGGCACTTGCAAACTGCTTCTGCTTCGGGCACCGCACGGCAAGAAAGACTGATGTAATGGCGTTGGCTGCATGCTTTATTCCCCTGACTATCTGACGTCATGGAAGATGAGACAGCAACCAATGCAGGACCCAAGACTTTGATAATCAGGCTGACTGAGGGCTACCTGCAAGCAGATAACCCAAATGTAATGACTGCAACAGTGAAACACGAAAAACATCTGCTTTACAATGTAACATGCAATCTGCATCTTGAAATGTTTTATGCAAGTACTAATAAGAACAAAAATTTTACCAACTTTGTTTCCCCTATAGTGTCCTTCTAAACATTAATGACATAATTATGGAGTACACGATTTACAGCCACCCACAAGTTACTGTCAATGAGAGTCCAGTCTTTTCTCAGCCAATTTTTATCAAAGCCACATTTCACAAATGTGACTGATGCTTTAAAGCCTCCCATTTATTCACCAACTTCAGTGTTGCTGATCATCTTCCTGGTCTGCATCTCCCAACACCAAATTCCTGTTCAAGTCCAAGGTACTCCTAATTCTTCTAGTCAGCTCCTGTGCTTTCTTTCAGTCATTCATGCATTTACTTTGGAACAGTGGAAAAGGTTTAACTTGGCAGTGTCTTTCTATGATTACAAAGGTTAATGTTTTTCCTTATCAGCCTGTTCTGCATCAAAAAATAAACTTTGATCCTCTAGGAAAAAAAAAATACTCTGAAGACAGCTGGCAGCCTGAACCTCACAACCGCCTCTCAGCATTCTTGATGGCTGGGATAAATTTGCTTCTCTTTTTCCTGGTGTACAGTGAAATCATTTTCAAACACACTGCTATCTCCAATTTTTAATACTTTTGTCTTCTGCTACAGCTTTGTCAGTAAAGACATAATCACACCAGCAGAAAGAGTTGATTGTATTATAGGTCTTGGCTGCTTTCTTGTGGCTAGGTATGAAGCATACACTTGATGTGCCCCTTCAATTAACAAAGCATGCTGTGGAACACCAGTCCAAATATTTGTACTTTCATAAACTTAATGCAGTCTTTTCCTTCTACTTTCTCTGATCCACCAGAAAATCTCAAGTTCTCTCTGCATACTCTGTCTTCTAACTATTACTTTTGAAACCACTCTAATAGAGAAGCCTCAAACTCAGCTTTTTCTTCTATTCAACCTCAGATTTTTTGGAGTTTAACAGTTCAATGAATAGCTAGTTAAGGCTTCTTCTATTTTTTCCTTTAATGATCCATTTATTTTAATCACCTCTGAGTACATATGATTTATTTTGATCTCTAAATTACTGGAAGCTATCTCTTGAAGCAAAAGTGAAGTTTGAACTGCTTTTTGCTGAACAGCTGCAGGAGTCTTCACAGACCGTGTTTTCTCTTCAGCTTTTCTGGTCAATTTCCTTCCAGGGTTTTCATATTTCTTCTTTGCCTGCATCCAGGCAGTGTACTTACTAGCCAGTAACTGAATTTTACCCAAGCTTACAATTTCACTGGCCCTTTTTTTTCTTAGTTTTTGTTTTCACACAGAGAGAACTGAAAAATTAAGCTGCTGATCAGTGTGCAGCCATCTTGGAAGTTCCAAAACTGTCTTGGAAAAAATAGGCCTAGGCCCAACAACACGGATATGAAAAAAAGTTCAAAAATGTCTGAAAACCTCTCAAACTACAACCTGGTCACATCTATAAGAAAACTGAAATTTATCAGAGGACAAGTTGTGGACAATAAATAATAAAGCTGAAGGAATTTCTTTGGCAGGTGATAAGGTGAAAATTAAATGGGATAAGTTGATCCTACCCACAGAAGAAGATAGTTTAGGACTGCCTGATTTGTATGGAATTTTTTAGACCTACACAGTTAAGGCTCACATAGAGAACACATGCAGAAGGTTATAAATCAAAATGTAAAGAGATGATGATGGAGTGAGGTGGTTTTAAATGCAGATCCTTTAGGAGAATAACAACTACACAAAACAGAACCCTGGCTCTAGATGATGGTCACTGTTAATGTGACACACCAACCTCATGTACAAAAATGGGAAAAAAAGGGGTTATGGATGGAAGGGTGAATACAGACAGGCCTAAAGAAAGACCTGAAGTGCAGGAAGGGATAAGACATGTATCTAAATCTGAAAAAAAAAAGCACTGGCTAATTAACCAGTGTCAAGAACCACCAAGTCCCACAACATAACGGCTATCATGTCAGCTGTGTCACTGACCACTGAAAGACAAAAGAGGTTTTCTTTTCAAGAGTTACAGGCAGTAGGCACTGGTAACAGTAATATGAAGAAACTGCAAAAACACATTCTAAAGACAGACATAGTGAAAGGCAGCTTGCAGAGAAAATCTGATGAGGCACACATGTGGTGTTCACCCCGCCATGATAATGGCAAGGGTAGACCAGTCACTGATAGGACAACAACACTTCTATAAAGACAGACTGCAGAAGGTAAATGGCACCCCTCAGGAAAACCAAGTGAGATGGCTGCACAGTACTCACCCTACCACAAGGGTGGGAAGAAAAGGACAGGAGACTTATTGAGAAGACGAAGCTGCCATTATTTGAAACAGACTTAAAAATGGTCAAGAAAAGTCTGGTTAGATACCAAGGATACCCCTAAGAGATTTGACAGACATCCTGCAAATGCCTGGCTAGGGAACGTAGGAAAGATCTAAACTACTATCTAAAATGTAAAGCATCTCACAGTCTTCAGCAAATAGATGGAAAAACAAAACTAGACTCTGTGGCCCAGTGGAGGAAAATGTACTAAAAATGGACAAATCTGTGTTATTGTCATAAATACTTTATAATCATGGTTCAAGATAGTTATGGGCTGATATGGGGCTAAGAAAGGACCAGTAGGGGGCTGGATGAATATTTTTTTGGGATTGTGCATTACTTAGAAGATACAAGGAGGACTTAAACAAGATGATAGTAGAGACAGACAGGGAGAATAAAGAACAGATATGCATCACAAGGAGGGAAAGGGGCAGGAGGAGTTAACTGAGGCAATATGATAATTGTGAAAAATAAAATAACAAGACTCTGTAAATGGGAAGAGTAACCCAGGAAGGCAGATTTAATGAAAGAGATAAAAGAAATATAGGGTACAGGAGGATCAAGTGAGATGCCAAAAGACTTTCAAGATGGCTGCACATGGATTAACAGCTTAATTCCAGCTTTCCCTGTATGAAAACAGAAACTCAACATACAAGGCCAGTAGACGTTTATGTTTATCGATAAATTTTAGTAAATGGCTAATAAGTGTACTGCCTGGATGCCAAAAGAAAATGCAAAGCACCTGGAAAAAATCAGCTACAAAACGTGAGGAATAAACATCAACTTTGGAAAGTTCTGCAGCTGTTCAGCAAAAAGCAATGCAACCTCCAGGCATGACTTCCAGTAACCTACAGTAAGATACAAGACAACTGCACACAGAACTGGTTAAAATAAATTAAACACTGATAGATTATAGTAACACATACAATTAAAGGCTGGAAAAAATGGAAGAAGCTTTAAGCATATTCAGATAGTGATAAACTGCAAAAATCAGAGGCCGAAATGAAAAGGCTGCTGAATACAAGACTGCACAGGAACAGATGTTGAAAAAAATAATAGAACTAGAGGGCAGAGCATGTATGGAAAACATGAGATGTTCAGCTACACCAGAGAAGATGGAAGGAACAGACTGCATTAATTTTATGAAAGCACAAATAAGCAACTGGACTGGTATTCCACAGCAGGAGCTGTCAGTTGAAAGGGCACATTACGTTTATGCTCCAAACTGGCTATGAGAAAGCAACCTACACCTTTAATGGTAAATATGCAATCCTACTAGCCAAATGAGTCTATTCTGACAAAACTGTGGTAGGACAAAATGCTAAAAGTTGGAGACAGCAGAGTGTTTGTGGAGAATGATTACTCATTGTACACCAGACAGAGGTGGAGTAAATTCATTCCACTATTCAGGGAATGTCAAAAAGCAGGAGGGAGATTAAAGATAGCTGGGTACAGAAGTTTTAAAGGTATTCTTCCCTGGAGGGATAAAAATAATTTTATTTTTGATGAAGTACGTGCTAAACAGGAACACAAAACTTTGTCCAACAAAAAATTGAGCTGTGAAACAGAAGATTCTGCTTCTTGTTCTTCTAGTAATAAAAGCCACAGAGACTGTGCCTGTGAAATCTTTTCCAATATTTCAAAGGAAAATGTTGGCATGCAGGAAGGGAGCATGAGAGTTGACTAGAAGAATCAAGAGTTTATTGGAGATGGAGATGAAGATGAACAGTAATAAGACGATCTAAAAATATTGGACGACTTCAGAATTTGTTGCACTTGCGGGACACTAAAGTATATGCCTACTTCATGTTAATAATGTTCAGAAAAATGTTTTGGGGAGGGGAAGAGAGTAGAGAAAGTTAACTAAGTAAAGAAAACTTTTTTTTAATATTACTATTTCTGTGGTCTATGTTTTTCTTTGCATGCTATAAAATAAAGTTCTCAGTTATTTTAAGTGTAATGGGAATTGTAAATAGATGCCGCTTTTTCCCTTTCTTTCTCCCTTCTCTCTTTCTTCTTGTTCAGTTTTAAGAAATGTAGGCAGTGCACTATAAAAAAATGGTTAAAAGAGCATGACAAAAGAAAAAATAATGTGCTTTTCTCATTCTTGCATGGAGGAAAGACTGGATTAAGGACCTTAGATTGATTTAGTAATAAGTTTTAACACAAAAAAAGTAAATGAAAATTAATATTTAATATTATGAGGCTTTTTCTAGCAAATGAATGTATGGTTAGAAGCAATTCTGGAGCCAATCTGATAAAGATAACTTGGTTACAGTCTAGTACAGAGTGACTAGCTGGGAAAAAAAGGAGAGAGATACTGGCTAGGAGATAATGTCATTCAGGGTTTTTTTCCAACTGGGAAAGCAATAAAGATAAGACAAAACCAGTTAGCACTTAGCAGAAGCACAGGCTGTATCAAGCGTCTTAGCATGGATAACCTTTCTTTTATGTTAACTCAAGTCTATCAGTATGGCTGTCAGTCTGGGACATTTGTTCCTATTAGGGTTTTGTGCTGCTTCTTCTTTCGGCTTTTCCCAGTTAGGGGTCGCCACAGCAGATCACCTGTCCACTCATGATTGGCAATGGAGTTTTACGGTGTCCAGTTGCCAGCCCGGCGCCCAACCTTCCACAGAAGGCACACCCACACCCACACATGCACTCGCACCTAGGGACAATTTAGAGCATTCAATCCACCTACAGCATGTCTTTGGGATGTGGGAGGAAACTGGAGGAAACCCATGCGACCAATGGGAGGAAATGTAGACTCCGCACACAAGGCATCCCAGCCGAGGATCGAACCAGAGAACCTCTTGCTGTGAGGCAGCAACGCTAACAGCTGCACCACTGCGGCCGCCCTGTACATAGTTTTGTGCATTAATATTAAATCAATGGGTTTTAGGGGGATACTGTGGGCTTGTTTGTTTTTATTGTATGAGGGCTTTCAATAAAACAAAAAGTTTTGTATGATGTGACATAATCTCAAATGGATATGACAAAAAACAACTATATAAAAGTTCAACCTGCCAAACAGTGTATGTATGTAACACAAAAGCTGGAACTAGACATTAAAAAAGGTATTATACATAAAACGTGGGAATAACTTTTAATACAATGATGGTTTGTGTAATGTCTTTAAATGTCAATGGTCTCACAGATAAATACAAAAAGTGAACTAATGCAAATAGCTATGTTACAAGAGACACACATGGAAAGAACTGAACATGTGAATTTGATAAAGAAATGTTTTCAGGATGGTTATTCAGCTGAATATCTGGGACAAAGGAAAAGAGGCGTACTTATATTAATTGCAAGAGGGTCTCCAATAGTGTTAGAAGAGGATAAAAAGATAATAATGGCAGATTTGTAGTGCTAAGGGGCTAAAGGCAAGGGATGAGGATTACAATTGCATGTATTTTCATTCCATCTAAAACTGCTATAATAGAGCTTAATTAAATTCTGGGAGAAATAATCAGTTTTCAGCAACAAATATTACTTATAGGTGGGGAATGGAATTTGATTTACAGCAGTGAAGATATGTCTGGGGGGCCCAGAAGAGAAAGTATAACAAAGGAGGGTACATTTTTGAAGAAATTTATGAAAATAAATGGCATGAAGATGTGAATTCAGTAACAGGAGTTCGGAGTGAATTTACATATTATTCCCCAAGATATAAAAACTGGACTAGGCTAGAGAGAACTTTCATTTCTGTGCATTTAATTGAAGGTTCTTGATATGCACCCAATAACCATTTCAGATCATGCATCAATAGTAACCAAAATACAAACACGGGGTATTGAAATAAAACAGACACTGGTGCTTTCCCACCTATCTGTTAAAAAGAGGGGAATTTAAGGAATGGGTAGTCAAGATTATTCAGGACCTATTTGAGATGATAGAAATTACTTCTGAAAATATAGCTAGGGAGCGGGATAAAATTAAAGTGGAGTTTAAAAATAAGGTGGAAAAAGAAAGGGAGCTATGGTTAAGAAGCCGCAAGAAATATTTAGAGGGCCTGACATATGTTAAAGTATGGCAGAATATGGGGAATCTCACAAAACAAGAAGAGGATCAACTGCAGAATGCTAAGCTGAAGACAAGGGATTGCCTCAATAATATAAACGAGTTTAGAAAGATTGCTATTTAACACTAGAACACAAAAGCTTTTAGCACAATGACTCAGGCAACAGAAAGTAGCTTAGACAGCCTACAACAAGAAGTAACAAGAGATCCTCTAGAGGTATAAGAAGCATTTCGGAAATTATACAAAAGTCTGTATAAAGCAGAGAAATATGGAAATCAAGAAAAGATACAAATGAAAATGTTTATGAAAGAACTAAATATGCTAAGGCTAGAGGCAGACAAGGCTCAATTACTTTCGGTTTGGATAGGAAGAAATGAGATAAAAATTGTGATATATAACCAATCTATAGGAAAGTACTCATGGATAGATGGCATTACTGTGGAAGTTTGGAAGCTAGTAGGGAAAAAAAAATGAAAGATCCGGAAAGTTTTGTTTAACATTATTTTAAGATAAAAAGTACCAACATCCTAGAAGAAAGCAGTGGTAGCTGAGACACCTAAAGAGGGTAAAGATCCATCAGATCCACCTTCATACAGGCCCATTTCAATACCAAACCATTAATATAAAGTGTTCATGTCTATAACGGCTAAAAGAATGGCAAAAGTAAAGCCAAAATTGATAGATATTGCTCAATGTGGTTATGTGAAGGGGAGGCAAATATCTGACAATAACAGAACACTGACGATCCAGAAGAAAGCAGAATGTAAGAAAATACCATTGCTGTTGGTGGGTCTTGATGCAGAGAAAGCATCTGACAGAGTAGGCTGGGACTTTAAGAGTAGGGCAATGGAAGCATTTTCATTTCCTGAAAAAATTATAAGGTTAATTAGGAAGACATACGAGGGATCAGAGGCGAAAATTAAAGTGGGTAGGTTCCTCTCTGATAATTTCTGCCTGAGCAGAAGAACCAGGCAGGGGTGTCCTCTTTCCCCTTTATTTGCATTACATTTAGAACTACTGGCAAAGAAAATAAAGGACTCAGAAATCTGAGGATATAACTTTGGAGTCATGGTAGTCAAGAAAAGTTGGCTCTATTTGCAAATATTATTTTATACTTAACAAAACCAGAAAGAGACTTTACAGTGCTGTGGAACATTTTGAGACAGTTTCAGATCTTTTCAGGATACAAAATTAATGAAGCTAAAACAAAAGCAATAGCAGTAAATTATGTACCCACACATGAATTGGTTCAGCAATATCAATATTTATGGGAAAACGATAAAATGAAGCATTCAGAAGTATGGATTCAAATTGATTCTGGTGTGGCAGTTAAGGATACTTGGGAAGAGACTAAACAAAAGATAATACAAAAACTGAGAAAATGGAAGCTTTGTTATGTGGATACTGATTGTAAGATATAAGCAGTTAAAATGTTTTTAGCCCCATTAGTCTTATACACAGGTCAGGCATATTCTTATCAATCAGAGGAGACGTTGTGGACAGCAATTAATTTAGAGCTGAAGGATTTTGTCTGGGAGGGGAAGACAGCAAGACTCAAGTGGGATAAGATAATTCAACCAGTAGAACAGGGCGGACTGGGATTACCTAATTTGAAGGGGTGTTAATGCTCCTATACATAGCACAAGCAGAAAACTAATTCAAAGTGGAACAGGGGAGGTGATGATACAGGGGCGAAGCTTAACAAACGAGGAGAGACTGGGATTTTGGATGCAGACCTTTAAGGAAAATACCAACAATCATACAGATTATATCCATGAAGTAGCTGAAAGTATCCCAAGTACTAAGCCAACATGGGAATGGAAAAAGGAGATTCTGCCAATATGGATGATTGCAATTAGGAATATAAACAATATGCAAGAGGGAGCTGTAATTTATTGGAGAAAAATGGCAAAGAAACCAAAGTACTGGGAGCAAATAACTAGAGAGGGAAAATGACAGAATGGGAAGATGCTAAGAATTTATTTGGACTGCAGGTTAAAGATTTCCACCCCAATCAAGGATTGATATCAAAGTATAGGCAAAGAGAAATAAATATTAGGGTCCTAAATGAAAGACCAGCATTGGTAGAGTTTTAGTAGAATCTAGAACAGAAGCTGCCATTAAAAAGGAATAATTAGTACAGCATATAAAATATTGCACAACTATAAGAATCATTCAGAAGAAGTTAGGAAGGATTAGAAGAGAGAGACTGGATAAGTAATTCACAAAACCAATGGAAGGATTCATGTATGTCTACCAAACATGCAACAAAATCTAGAAGATTTAGGATCTTTGCTTGGAAATGTTTACACAGATATTTTTATACTCAAAGTAGATTCCAGAGAATTTTTCTTCTGGTAGACAGAAAATGTTGGAGGTGTGATGGGGAGGAAAGAGGAAATTGGGAACATATTTTCTGGGAGTGTGGTGAGTTTGTGGACCTTAAGGATTCCCTGCAGGATGCACTGTTGGAGAAAGTGGGTTGGCAAACTGGTGTGATGAGGGACATGATTTTTTCTGAGCTATGATACAGAATCGAAATTGCCTAGACGTGGTAAGACCTTATTGTGTCTAATTATGGTGGCTGGCAAAAAAGCAACTACTAGAAAATGGAAATATTAGAAGCAGTGAATATATTAACAGAAATATAACTGGAACTGAGATCTTTAGAAAAGGGTAGGGGCAAATTACACAGGAAAAATGGATGGGAATTTTGGGCATAATATATACAGGCAAGGAATGAGATTTAAAAGAAAGAAGGACTTAAATGAGCTATGCAATGTTTAACTGAAAATGATTGGGCAAGTGATGTATAATGTTTGCAGCTAAATTATGTCAGTACAGTTTGTGATGTAAAATGCTTGCAACTAGGATTGTGTCAGTGTTGTTTGTTTTCATTTAAATACATGTATGATGGCCTGTGTTTTAAGTGATAGTTTAATAAAGAGGTTTCTTGTTTAAAAAAAAATAAAGGGGGCAAAAAATGAATTTATGCATTGTTGTTTAGGTTATAAGATGCATAGCAATATACAGTATGTGAAATATGTTTGTAAATGTGAATTTGTTTATACAGCTTGATTATGTTTATATACATGAAAATTTGCCTGTGTCACAAGTGATAATTTAATGAACGTGTTCAAAAAAAGTAAGATGTTAAAAGATGAGAAATAGAAAAAAAAAAGAAGTGGGATATTTGGGAGAAGTAACTGAAGGACATGGGTGCTGAAGGAAAAATGGGTTATCAGGCCTTAAGGATGCAAATAGTGAGGGGAATGTGGTGTACACAATGATTACAGTTACTGGGTATGCTATATATAAAGAGGAATACAAAATGACAGATTATTGTGTTGATGTTTGAACAATGGTTAGAAATAGCAACTGTTGGCATTGATCCTAAGGAGGCCCTTTATGTAACTCAACATATGAATCAGGTGGGTATATTCCTTTATTGTTTTTTTTTTTTTTGGGGGGGGGGGTGGGACGATCATCAGTTACAAAACTTGTACCATGCATGAGGACTGCCACAAAATGTTTACTGATACAAGGTAAGAAACATTTATGTATTTGAAAAAAAAATGGATAACTCCTTCAGAAGCAAGAGTCCTAAAAAATATCCAGTGCGAAAGCGAACAAGGCAGTTTTGCAAAACAACAATGCCACAGAGGACCAGCACACAGTCTGTGCATCTTCCGAGATGTAAACTCTCCAAGTGGAGGGAAAGAGTGTCTCGTTTAAAAACAAAGACCATTTCTAAGTGGACCTACAGATACAGCTGACATCTGTATTGATGCAACAGCGCAGAACAGGCCATCTTAGGTATACCCTTATAATCACACAACAAAAAAGGTACTTTAGCACAGAATGGAAGTCTTTGTCAAAGTGGCAGTTCAAAAGAATATGCCTGAATAGTATTATGATGGGATAGGTTTGGGGAAAAACACCTCATCCACAACCTCTGCTAGGACCAGCTGGCACAATGGAAAAAAGGAAGGAAGTCCATAAACATGGCAATTTTCCTTAAAACTGAGCAATAAGTATGCATGTTTAACGACCATAATCTACCAGACTACCCAAAGGAGTTAAGGTATTATGGCAAAAGGGTGAAACAGCTTGGCAAAGTGTGTACAGCATGGGCACAAAAAGTTGTTCAGGCCACAAATTCAAAAATCAGATTCGCGTAAGGGAAAGATCGAAACTTCTAAATGACTCCTGGTAGTAAAAGACCAGGTCCTATACCACATAACCTGAACGTTAAACAGAGCATGTGCATTAGAAGGTGTTAAAATCACCTATGCAAATTCACACTTACAGGCATGACTAGAGTAAATTGTTTTCGTCCAGACATGGCAGCATCCAATGATCTAACACATCCCCCATGGTCAAACGGGGTTAACAAAAACACAGTAACATTAGCAAACAGAAGGCGACACAGAACTTTCATGATCAAAGCAGTAATAAGAAAACAGTGATTTGAAATGTGAAAGGAAGATAACCGTATAGAAAAGTAGTCGAGAACATCAGGTAATATCAAAGTCAGGATGATCTAGCCAGGACAAAATAAGGTCTTGAAAGTATATATGCTGCATAACATCTCACCATAATCGTATTTTTATATGTCTGTGATTTTTTTATGTATATACAGATTAAAGTTGGCATGACTAGACCATATTGTGGATCACTTTTTATTCTGGGAGTTTCCATCGTCACAAGCATGTTTAAGTGGTAAGATGAAACTTGGTTTTCAGATGACCAGTGCTAGAAATACTTTGGAACTTAAGCTGAATTTTCTGGTGGTTCAAGTACAGACTTTGACAGAGTGACATGTGCATTGAGACTATAAGGTATTTGTACTCTTCCCTTGTTCCAACTTTAGCAATTATGGTGAGAAGTTATGTGGCTTTTGGGCTACAACTGAATTGAGTTCATGTATTACTCAATGATTTGTGTACTGTGGCAGGTGATTATTGGGAAGCAGTCAATAGAACACAAAGTACTGCTACGAGTGTATGTTCCCTCTGTTGTCAGGGTCTTTAACTTTGGAGTTACAAAGTGACCGTAATATATATATATATATATATATATATATATATATATATATATATATATATATATACTACATGTTAAAGTAAGTTTCTAAAAGGACTACTCCAGCTAGGAAAGGGCCGACTACTATCAAGCTGACAAAGAATGATTGATAAGCATGTACTGGAGAGACAGAAGCACCCTGAAATGATCTACAATACTATGGTTTAAAAGTTTTACGTGGAATACCTAAAGATGTCCACTAAGAGGTGTAACTAGTGGAAGAGATCATATTCCTTAATGACAAATTCAAGTTATTATGTGGAAGACTAATCCAAGGTTACAGGTACCTAGATAAATCTTGAAATAAAATGTATACTTAAGGGGTGAAGTGCCTCCAAAACAAAGTTATAAGTCCAGTAGAAAAAAGAAATTAGAAGCACACCACGACAATCGAAGCCAACTTAAAAAGCTGATGTATCCTTTATTTGTAGAAAGTAAGCGCTTTCACGCCTCACAGGGCGCTTCTTCAGACTTTAATGAAAATAAAAAGTAAAAAAACTCCCTTATATCTCTACTTAACTCTTTCTTAAGCCAATGTAATCTCTGAATGTCAATTAGCTAATTCTAATTAATTCTAATTTACATTTAATTTCCTTGTCTTTAGAGAGAGCTTTATAAAGACAGTTGTTGACTGATAGAATTGTCTAATAAAACTGGCAGTCTACTGTGAGTTTCTAAAAATAATAATAAAATATTAATAAAATATATTCATACACATGATGTACCTATACGCAAACATACATAAAAAATTCATATAGAAACATAAAAATATAAAAATACATAAATATATAAATATGAAAATGTAAAAAATACATACACATACATATCCATATCTGTATACTTATATGTGACTCAATCTATACCTCGATGTTATGTATAAATCTGTGTAAAAGTATATATATATATATATATATATGTGTGTATATATATATGTAAATAAGTATGTATAAAAAATATATATAAAAATATATACATACGATACATAAAAAAAAAAATATATATATATATATATATATATATATATATATATATATACACATATATATATATATATATATATATATATATATGTATATACATATATATATATATATATGTATATATGAATATATATGTGGACGTATGAAATAAATTTAATATATGATGGAAATGTGTGTGAATGTAAATATAAAAGGGAATGTAAAAATGTATATAAAAAAGTATGTATATGCTTATATATGTATGTGAGAATCGCATGAATGTGTATGTGAGAGTATGTGGTAAAAATCAGTATGAATTAAGTGCAATATGTGTACTTGAATGAACCAGTATGCATCCCCCACATATATATAAAAACGTGGTAAAGAACCAGGCATTGAGATGCTCAAGGTTAACTAGTAAACAGGAAATTTTTGAAAAAGCCTTATTAGACACAGAAAAGGATTTATCAGACAGGAGTTATAATAAAAAAGATTTAGCGTGAAAGCGCTTACTTTCTACAAATAAAGGATACATCAGCTTTTTAAGTTGGCTTCGATTGTCGTGGTGTGCTTCTAATTTCTTTTTTCTACTGCTACAGGTGCCTACTTGTACATGGTTTGTGGAACAAAGGTAGACAATCAGATATCGCATAACAATTAAAAATCAACTCTTGCTCAGAAAACAATGCAATAGTTTGACTTCCCAATACAGCAGCATGCAAGAATCTATACAATATCATAAAAGATATGTAAATATGCCTAAATATCCTATTGCTAACCCTCTCCAAACAGTCCAGGAGATTAAGGAAGGCTTGAGGCCAAGGATTCGATTCAGGCTGAACAGAGAACAATTTACATTTCACCTCCTTGCAATCAGAAAAGTAGACCTTAACCACTAACACAAAGTAGGCCAAGGCCAAAATGATAAGTGTTGCTCATACAAAACTATCTGAATCTACAGCTGACACTAAATTCAGCTCCAAGCAGTTCTAGAAAGAGGGTGTCAATAAGCACAAGGTTCATATCCAACTACAACAAGAAAGGTAGGTGAATGATGTTGATGTTATCTAAGGCGATACAAAGTGTGGTATTACAGTCGGCTGACAGTTGGTACTACAACCTGAAACAAGTTCGACCTGCTCTGAAGAGGAAAGAGAGCACAAGATTTTACATAAACTGGTATACAATTCAAAGGTAAATTATACCTCCAGTCAAAAACAGGAGAAGAGGTTGGAGGATATTACAGGACGGACAAAAAGACACAAGGAAATTTTCCTCAATACAAACTAACTGATTGTCAGACAGAGCTTACACACATACACACTTGCATCTCAACAAAATGGCAGTCAGGCTTGTACATGCTTGGTATTTTTACATTTGTACAAGCACTTGGACGGCTTCTTAAAGAGGCATACACACACTGATCTACATGCTACCTCTTAAAAAGATTTCCCTATACCAAAACATCGCAGATAAACATGCATCAATTTATATACAAACACAATGTTAATGTCCAAGTTGCCATGTATCTGGAACACGGTCTGGAGATGTGACCAGATCTCATTACATAACAATTAGGACTGGGTTTAGCAAAAGGGATAGTCTTCGGTGAACAACTCGTATCATGAACTTTGGGATTCATCACAGGAATGGTGATACTGTCTGCAACTTTCACTGGAATACTGGACAACTCCCTCCGAGATAGAGTCTTTCTCACAGGCTATATTCTGTAGTACAGGCTCGGACACCAGTATCAAATGCTTCCGATTCCGCCTGAATTCTGGTCCTTGTAATTCCACAATTTATGATCTCAGCTCTGGACAGACGTTCTTTACGACTCCTATCCGATTATAACTTTTGGACATTTGCATCCTTACTACTTCTCCCTCTCGTAATGGACTGAGTAGTTTTGCTGGTCTTTTAATAGGACTTCTGGGTTAGACGCTTCTTTAACAGATTGGCTTTCAATGACCTGTTGTTCTTGACACACGGAACCAACAACTGACTGCTGATGGGTAATGTGGGTCTGGTTTGTCACAACAGAAGTCTCTTAGTCATGAGAAATGTTTCTGAGATTCAAGAGATTTAGGAAAACATCACTGTTGTCTCATTTTGACTTCTCTAGTAATTGCTCTGTACTTTGAACTGCACGTTCTGCTTAACCATTTGATTGAGGATACTCTGGGCTACTCGTGACAGGAGTAAAGTCCCACTCCGGCAAATCTTTTGAACTGCTGCCTTGTAAATTGTGTGCCACTGTCAGAAATAACTTTGTCTGGACTACCATGGACTGCAAAATGATGCTTCATCTTAGTAATGACAGTAGTAGATGCTAGATTGGGAAGTAGGTCAATTTCAAACCAATTGGATTAAGAGTCTACTAACACCAAATAATGTTGACCATTCCACTTGAAAATGTCTCTGGCTACTGTCGACCAAGGTAGTTCAGGAATCTGATTCAGGTGAAGTGGTTCTTTCTGTTGATGTGGATTTGTAGTATTACACAGAACAAGATGAAAGTACTCTCTTGATATCTTGTAATATAGAAGGCCAAAACACTAGTCCTCTCGCTCTTTTTGTAGTCTGCTCCTGGGTGACCTTTATGTAAAACAGCAATGTACACTTGTTGCAAAGACATTGGAACAATAACTTTAGGACCTTTCATGACAATACCATTGTCTGACAAAATTTCATCTCTGTATGGAAAATATGGTTGCACTTCTGGAGGTAAACTAGATAGCTTTGATGGCCATCCTGCTTTGAGGAAGTGGTTGAGCTTCTGTAAAACTGGATCTGTGGCTGTATGATCTCTGAGCTCATCAAGATGTGTGGAAGAAGAATTTCTCACCTTCACGACTTCAAAATCAGATTGTTCATTCTCGCGCTGTTCTGTGGAACTTCTGGGTGATCTAGACAACGTATCAGCAAGATAAAGAAGTTTGCCTTTCTAGTAGACAAGATTGAAATGATACTTTTGCAATCTCAGCATCATACATTGCAATCTGGCTGGAGCAGTACACATAGGCTTTCTCAAAATCGTGATGGTTGGTGATATGTTTAGATCTAGATAGGTCTATCATATACAATCATGGAACGTGGAGCATGCAAACACAACTGCCAAAAGCAATCGGAGCATACTGCATTTCAACTTGGGTGAGAGTTCTGGATGCATAAGCAACAGGTTGCCCCTCTTGTAAAATGACTGTGCTAAAACCAAACTTCGAAGCATCACATGAAAGAGTAACTGGCTTGTGGACATCATAGTATCGAGTAGGTGGACTGGCAATTCTATTTCAGGACATAAAATACTCCCTGGTGCTGTTCTAACCAAGACCAAGACATCTTTATGAGTTAGCTCTCCGAGTGGTGCTGATATTTGACTAGTCTGGAATGAACTTGCCTAGGCAGTTAACCATGCCAAGAAAACATTGTACAGCTTGCACATTGTCTGTAGCTGCCATCTTGAGAATGGCTGTTTGCTTAGAAGGGTCTGGTTGTAGGCCTGAACTGGTAAACAAATGACCAATGAAAGTGACTTCTTGTAGCCTGAATTTGTACTTCTGTGGATTGAGCTTAAGATGCACTTGACGTGCCCTTTCCAGAACTTTTCTGAGGTTTCTGTCATGCTCACTTTCACCATTATCTCCTACCAGTTTGCAGTCTACTAGAACAACATAAGGATACCCAGAAAATATTTGCGTCATTGCATGTTGGAAGACTTCAGTTGCAGAATTTATCCCAAATGGCATTCTTAGAAATCTGTACCTTCCAAACTGAGAACTGAAAGTAGTAAGCAGAGAAGATTTCTTGTCAAGCAAAATTTGCCAAAATGAACTCTCTGCATCTAAGACAGAAAAAACAGTGGCATTTGGAATCAGAGCTGCAACTTCTTCGATTGAGAGCATTGGATGATGAGGTCTCTTTAGTACCTTGTTCAAATCTCGTGGATCAGTACAAATTCTGATGTCATCTGACCATTTCTTATGAGCTACCACCATGGAAGATACCCATTCTGTAGGTTCTGTAACTGGACAAATTACACATTGTTGCACCATTATATCTAACTCAGCTTTAACTTTAGTTTGCATGGCTATTGGAACTTTTCTGGCTGGCCTGATAACTGGGACTGACATTTGGGTCTAACTTCATGGAGTACACACCTGGAGAGCTTGCCTAGTTTGTCTTCAAAAAGATCAGCATAGGTAGAAAAAATAGACTGTGCAAACTGAGTAGTGGTCTTGCAAGCTAACATGGTGAACTTCCTTGTTAAATGAAAGCAGTCCCATTTTCAAAGTGTCTCTGAGGCCTAATAGTGACTGGACGTGCCTCTTGACCACACAGAATAACAAGTCAAAGCTTCTACCAGCAGACTAACATGAAAGCATTACTGACCTTTCTGTCTGAATCTCTTCACCATCATAAGCAATATGCTTTACACACTTTGTCAAATCAAGCCTTTCACCAGCACATACTATCAACTGTTTCTGCAGGCATAACATTACACTTGGAGCCAGTATCAACATTCAGCTCTGTGGGTTTGCCATTTATCCGAGCAGTACAACATACTTCATTCCTGGCCCATAAATCAACTGCATTGACTGTTTCACTAAGCACTGACACATCATCAACATAAAAAGAATGAGCGCTTGACCCAGAGTCAGGGCTTTCTAACTGATCAACTAGTTTCTTAAAATGTTCCATTTTAGTAAGAGAGAGTGCTCCCTTTGATTTACAAAATCTTTTGAAAGGATTCCATTTATTACATTTGTGGCATTGCTGACCAAAAGGTAAGCATTTCTCTCTTTTAGATTCATGACTATTATCACAATTACGACAGTTGACAATGAAATTAGGTTGGGGCTGACTCACTCTTATGCTTCACAGAGGCTGTGCAAACTCTGGAACTTGTTAGAAAACTATGAGGTTTACCTGTGAGTGTTGCAGGGGCTACAGTAACTGCCATATGCCTGGGCCTGTATTTTTTATCCGCGTGCTGCATACTATCAACATGAGGCTTAGAAGTTATTGGAAACAAGCCCTTCTCATTTGTAAGCATATTCATGTCTTTGAGCTAATACATCTGACAAATCACAATGACCTTATTCAAAGTTAAAGCACTGTCATGAAGCAAAATATTTCTCACAGCTTCATCTTTAATACCACATGCAAGTCTATCCTTTATCAACTCATCCCTTAAATCACCAAATCTGCACATTTTAGCTTTGTTTCTCAAAGCAAGAGAAACAATGGTCCAAAACTGTCAGTTTATTATAAAATGTGTCATTTATTAAAAAAGCTTTGTTTCTCAAGTCAGTAATATATGCTGAAAAAAGTTTCACCTGACTTTTGATTCCTTGTGACAAGTGCCTCTCCACTGTAATGTTGGTCGAGGGTTACACATTTCTCTAATTTACATTTTAAGCACTGAAAGTCCTCCCTTGACTCAGCTGATGCAACAACATAACGGTTTTCCCCCTCTCCTGTAAATATATTAAGTGCATAAACAAATGAATGTTCCCTTTCAATGGCTTCTGACCCAGATAAATTAAAAAGAATAAATGCCTTTGTACGGCCATCTTTATCAGAAAATGCAGCCAGTATGAAAATGTCATACTTTTGCTCATACACTCTCCAGTACTCTGCAATATTATCATCAAACACTAGTGGACCTGTTTTTCGAAATCCTTTAGCCATGCCAGCAAACATGCTCAAACACACTGAAAATATGGCCCTTGTAATTATGTACAAACAAATTGCCTCTCTGCAGCAACACACAAATGCACAATAAACTCTTTAAAACACTGTACTTTGTGAAATATTCTCTGAAATGGCTGTATTCTGCAAAATAACTGAACAAACATGCGAACACTGCACATACTTCTGATAACTCAGATAGCCTCAGTAAATACGACAATGCTTGCTCTGTGTAAAATGCAGTGTTTTCTCTATTTTACTTGTTTTATTTGTTTTATGTAATTTGGACTTTATTATTTCAAACATTTTCTGTAGCAATTTGAACATTTTTATCAATATCGGACGTTTTGACTTATTTTAATATCATTTAGAGCATTCTACAAGCTTCGTTTCATATTTTGCGAACAAAAAATAGTTTGAGCAAGTTTTAACATAAGAAATTAATTTCTGACCGGTTTTGCAATCATATATACAGCAAAGGACGGTCCACTCCTCTACATTCCACCAACAGTAGACAAATGCCTCGAAGTCAAAGCAGAGAAACTGGGGTTCTTTCCAGCCATTAGATATCCCACTTGTGACACCATGTCGCTTGTCTCCTGGTACACTGAAGACAAGCGGGTAGGGTGGTTTAACATGCTTTATTGCATATAAACACATCAGGATGGATAGCAGCATCAGTAAATATAAAACTGATTGACAGAACAGAGCTTATACACATACATTGTTACATCTCAACAGCTTACTACAAAAAGGCAGCTAGGCTTGCACATGTTCAGTATTTATACACTTGTACAAGCCCTTGGACAGCTTCTTAAAGAGATCTACGCACATTGATCTACAAATATGAAAAAGAGCTACAAAACTGGACTAACATTGGGCACCAAAGGCTGAGCAGAACGTGTGGAGACCAGGTCATTGAAATAGTTTAAATATGTCTACCAAATGATACAAAGAAAACAAGCAATCATAAAATCAAGGATCCAGTTCCACATCCGCATCTACAAAACAATACTGGAAGCAACTTTCTTAAATTCCACAGCATTAAATAAAACAGAAAATAAAATGTCACCAAATATGATGGTTTAATTACTCCCCTGAAAAATTACACTAAATCTTATTTAAGATGTCCCGAAGCAATGAAAACTAAGAATTTAAACATTTACAGAAGTGATTTCATCTTACAGAAGGAAAGGGATCTGGAGAAAGTACCCTATGCAAACAGGACTACAGTAAAGGAAAGGAGTTTTGTAGACTAGGAACGTTTTAGATGTTGAGGTGTCAAAGCCCTGCTGGCCTTAGTCCTATATGCAGCAGAAGATGGACTGGTCCTATCACAACTGAAGTGACAATGGAAAACAGTGTATGATGGGATGGGGTAGAGTCAGCTGACTGTAAAGGTTTTATGTGCCAAATAGTCCTACTGCTTGCAGTGTATGGCAGTTCCTGCACACGGGGTTCTTTATTAGGTCAAGGTCATATGATCTCCAAAGGCTCACAGTAGTTCACAGTCTGACCAACAAAATCAGTTTAAAACTGTAAAATCTAAGATAATATCAACCGACGCTACAGGAGCAGCAATATACATTTTTTTTTCTTTTTACCAAAAGATATACAAGATAAACAGAAGTAGTCGAATTTTAACAACTAACCATAAAAGACCAACAAAAGTATTCATTAAAACATGAACATACAATAAAAATAAGAAGAAAAAATTCAAGTTAGCTCAAAAAAAAAAAATTCAAAGCAAAAGAGGAAAACAAGTCAAGGATTAGGTCTAAGGTGAAAAAAAAGATATAGAGTCCATAGGAGGCAAAAGGAAAATGTAAAAGGGCACTGCCACACATCAAAAGCACATCCACTAAATGCAGCAATGTGTCTTCCCCTAATTCTTTATTTGTTTAGGACATTTTTTTCAAAAAAAAGCTTCATAAACTTTTTGTTAAAACTATGGATCAAATAAATCTAGTATTTCCCTCTGATGTCACCTCAGGGATATTGCATAGACTTTAAAGGATGCTTTTCTGCATCTATGCAGCACATGTCCATTAATGTCTATGGATCTACTTCATATTTTCCCCTAAGTTGTTGCCACCTAGGTTAAAGATCTTCCTTAGCTTCAGTAGCATCACCGCGAGGAAAACAAATTTTATAAGGGCTGCTTTAAATTAACAGAAAATGGAGAACATTCATCGATCAGGCAAAAATGCTAATCATCTATTTATGCCCATACAGGGTGGTGCAAAGAAGGTAAGCATTCATGTGTGACAAAACACTTTGAGTGGATAGTGGTTATGCATTGCACACATCATATCTACACCCGGCCAAGGCCTTTCACACCATTCCCCAAGCAAGTATTATTGGCAGACTTCTAAATCTGAATATAAATCCTTACGTTGTGCAATAGATAGCCAACTGGTTGTCTGACAGAACACGTGGTTAGAGTAGGAGGTGCCACTTCTGAAAGCAAAAGTTACCAGTGGTGTTCTAAAGGGCTCAGTTTTGGGATCTCCTATTTGGAACAGATTTCTCAGACCTTCAGGCTAGCACTTCTGGCCTATGGTTAACTAAGTATGCAGACGACTCTCAAATGGGTATTATTCGATCTTCAATTGATTCACAATTGCTCTAACATAGCCTAAGACTATATTAACAACTGGTTCAAGGACAATGGTCTCAAATTAAATGTAAATAAATGCAGCATAGTTCATTCTGGTAAGCAAAACAGTCACTTAACATATAGGAGATGCACCCCCTCCAATCTGACACTGTTGTAAGGCATCTGGGTACTCTTCTTGTTGTTGACAATTCTTTATCATTTGATCATTATGTCTCCACAGCTGTTTGAAAATGCCTTTTATCTGGCACATCTAATTTCCAAAGGCATTTCCACTAGATCTAGATTCCCCTTACTCATACCTCACACTCACTTTTGAATATAATGCATCTTTTGGAATGTATTTATCTAAACATATCACACAACTTGATAAACCTCAGAGACTCATAACTAAAAAGATTGGAGCCAAAAAAATCTTAGTTATCGGGAGAGACTGTCAGCCGTTTCTCTGTAAGCAGTCTCTTAAGGACAACTCTGTGGAGATCTATGTCCAGCCTTTCATATCATGAAAGATCCAACTCTACTTGACCTACTGTTCCACTATAGAACTAATGATGCATCAAATACTTGGTTAAACGAACTAAACCTTCACCAGCAGACAAATAAGAACATGTTGGCATGACAGATTCGTACCCTAATGTACCCCTTACCTCTGAAACAAACAAACAAAAATACACATCAAGCAGAGTAGCACCCTTGCAACCTTAAAGGTAAACCTAGATAATTGGATGGGCAGCCTCAAATTCTCTCCCAGTCTATCTTGTCTTACTCTCTTTGAGGCTAGAGTTAAATTTTAAATAAAGGGTTTTTTTTTTTTTTTTTTTGGCTAAGCTTGAAATGGTCTGCAGACCGATTGTCTATTGCTTATCTATGAACCTAGGACAGCTTTCAAGTTAAATGTGGTACCAACAAAAATCAACAAAAGTGTGTCCCAATGTGTCACTGAGTAACTAAATTTTCAGTGCAACTGAAATCGCTGACATTACACACACCCAGTGAAGCTAAGGATACAGCTCCAAAAGCCCTGCATTTTATGCTACTACAGACAAGAAATTATGCATTATAGCCAAAGCTGTTTGTTTAATCTACGGATGCTAAAAATACAAATAATGGTAAATGTCAAGCATCTACCTAAAAGTGCACACAATGGCAAATGCAACGTGCTCCAAATGCAACAAATTGGGAAACAGGAAACAGCAAGGGACAAGAAATAAAACAGCAATGGCAGCAGTAACTAGCTCCAAAGCCCTGGCAGCCAAAAAGAAAGCAGACACAAGAACAGCAAGCAAACACAGAATCAAAACTCCACAGAAAGTCCTCATCACAGAGAGGTGTGAAATTATCTCACAGAGAAGTGAAATACAAACTCAAACAGAAACAATAGAGCAGAAAAGAAGCCCAATTTTTCAACTAAATCCTAAAAAAATGCAATTCAATGCAATGCCACAGGCTCAGCAAATACACCTAGCAATGCATAATGACAGAGAGTATTCCAATGAATTCCTCATGAGCACTGGGTGGAATGCTGGCATGTAAACAACAAGAGCCTGGATCAAGCTCTGGACCCAGAAACTCTGCAAGAAGAATGAAATGCACTACTTAATGAATAATGTAAATCCATACGATAGGAAATAAGAATTACTTAAACAAGTGCTCACAACATACAGGAACCAACCAAGTTAAGAGAAACTGCAAAAAGAACAGTGAGAGGCTAGATAAAAAAATGCCACTCAAATGTAGGGTCCATTTTCAAGTATAAACTTTACATTTCAGGCAGCAGACACAATATTTTAATAGGCCTCCCTATATAAAATATTTCATTAGCTATACACAAAACAATCATAAAATATATTTTCATTTATAGACCCATTTGTCAACCATACAAGTGAATTGGTCAACCTAAGACCTTTTCTAGTCATGACACAGGCTACAAAAGGCAAGAGGAAATCTTAGGTCAGACAATAAATCATTATGCTTTTAGAAGATGGGAGGAAACTGGCACACCCAAAGAAAATTCAGGCAGACAGCAAATGATGCAAACAGGCAATGACTGAAGGCCAGGACTTATTACTGGAAGGTGCAGATTTTCATAAATTCACAGGCAGTTTAGTTACTAGACATGTAGTCCAAGAGACCATTAATGAGTCTAGCTCCAAATTTCCAATTGCCCCAAAACACTGTCTGGTTAAGTGATTTACTGTAGCTCACACAGTAAGCACATGGAAGGATGAGAGAATCAAACTATGTACTGATAGCAGCATCAGTAAATGTAAACAAACTGACTGACAGAACAGAGCTTATACACATACATGCTTACATCTCAACAGCTTACTACAAAATGGCACTTAGGCTTGCACATGCTCAGTATTTATACACTTGTACAAGCCCTTAGACAGCTTCTTAGCGAGACCTACACACATTGATCTACAAATATGAAAACCAGACTAACATTGGGCAGCACTTATACCAAAGGCTAAGCAGAACATGTGTGGAGACCAGGTCATTGAAATAGTTTAAATATGCCAACCAAATGATACAAAGAAAACAAGCAATTATAAGATCAAGGATTTAGTTCCACATCCGCATCTACAAAACAATACTGAAAGCAATTTCCTTAAATTCCACAGCATTAAATAAAATGAGAAGTTATGTACCTACCATAACGTTCCATGTTAGTTGTCTTCTCTCGCCTTCTTTCTTACTTGATGGGTTCGGAGCCGATCCTCGGCTCCACTCGCACTTGCTAAGCTCGAGAGTCACTTTTACCAGCTCGAGGCAGCCCCATATCCCATGATGCAAGGCAGTAAGTACCCAGATCTCGTTTGTTATCTATAGGCAATAACACCTAGCATAAAAACTTCCCAGAAGGAAGAAAGAAAGGCAGAAAAACCTGAAGGATGGGTAAGGAAGACCAGAACTGTCTGATCTTAAGAAGCATTCTTCCATGAAGGGAGAAAAGGTCTGTCCAGGCCAGGGGGCAGCAGGGTGGGTCGCAAGAAAGAAGGCGAGAGAAGACAACTAACATGGAACGTTATGGTAGGTACATAACTTCTCAATGTTAAGTTGTCAATCTCGCCTTCATTCTTGCTTGATGGGACCGCGTCCCTAGCACCTCTATCCTGGGTGGCTCAATGGAACAGACTCTTGAGAACTGTAGAGCCAAAACTGGCTCTATCCCTGGAGGCCAAATCCAATTTGTAATGAGAAACAAAGGTATGAGGAGTGGCCCAAGTGGCTGCTGCACAAATAGTGTCTAATGGAAGTCTAGCCTGAAAGGCTGTGGAAGTGGCTAAGCTTCTGGTTGAATGCACTTTAGGTTTCGAGCACAGCTGTTTTCCCCTGAGCTGATAGATTTCAGAGATGATGGAAGAAAGCCATCTAGATAAGGTCACTTTGGAGACAAGAAGGCCTTTCTTGTTATCAGCATAAGAAAGAAAGAGCTGATCGGATTTCCTGAATTGTTTTGTTCTGTCCAAATAATATCTGAGTTGGCGGTGAACATCAAGATAATGTAATTTCTGTTCCGATCTGTTTGAGTAATTAGGGAAAAATACAGGGAGATCAATAGATTGGTTCAAATTATTTTTCGAGGCCACCTTAGGCAAAAAGGTTGGATTAGTTCTCAAGGATACCCTGTCTTTGTGGAAGATCAAATAAGGGGGACGAACAGAGAGCATGAAGTTCAGACACTCTCCTTGCCGAGGTAATAGCAACAAGGAAGAGTGTTTTCCATGAAAGAAATTTCAGGGAACATGAAACAGCTGGCTCGAAGGGAGGAAGAATCAAGGATGTCAGCACTAGATTTAGGTCCCATTGAGGAGGAGGACTCCTGACTGGAGGTTTCAGGAGAAAGATTCCTTTTAGAAAGGCTCTACAAAGCCTGTGGGACATAATGTTGTGATCTGCAAACCCAACATGAAAGTTTCAGATAGCAGCCAATTGAACTTTGACAGTGGAAGAAGAAGAGCCCGCGTGAAAGATTTCCGCTAAGAAATCCAAGACTGCTTGAACAGGGGCAGTAAAAGGATCTATATTTTTGGCTTTTGCCCAACAAGAGAAGCGTTTCCATTTGCTGGTATAAATCCTTCTAGTAGAGGATTTTAGGGAAGCCACTATGATATCCCTAACGGGATTAGAGATCATAGGAAGCCTGGCTAAGGAAGGAAGTGGAGCAACCATGCTGTGAGGTTGAGAGAAGGGATAGACCGGTGCAGCTGACCCGATTGGTGAATCAGAAGGTCTGGCACTGGGTCCAGATGCCACGGCTGCACCAAAAGGTGACGATGGAGGAACGGGAACCAAATTTGTCGAGGCCAATAGGGAGCAATGAGAATCATTTTGGCTCTCAAAACGGTGGCTTTCTGGAGTACTTGTGGAATCAGTGGAAAGGGAGGAAAAGCATAAAGAAGTCTCTGGGGCCAATCCTGGGTTAGAGCGTCTCTGGGGGGATGGCCTGACAGTGGGAAGAGAGAAAAGAAGTCTGGGCATTTGCTGTTTTGGGGAGTAGCAAAAAGATCGCAACATGGGCGGCCCCATTCTAGAAAAATCTCCTCCACTATAGATTGTTTGAGAGACCACTCGTGAGGCATGAGAATAGCTCTGCTCAATCTGTCCGCTAGAATGTTGGTCTTCCCAGGGATATGCGTTGCTACCAGAAACCGATGAGAGGAGATCGCCCATTGCCAAAGTCTGAGAGCTTCTCGACACAAGGGGTAGGACTTGGTTCCGCCCTGTTTGTTGATATACCAAACTACAGACATGTTGTCTGTGTGAACTGCAATTGTTCCCAAGGGAAGAAAGTCGTTGAGGGCTTGCAACGTTAAAAGCACTGCTCTCATCTCTAGGACATTTATGTGCAGGTGGTATTCGAACGGTTGCCACGCCCCATGAACCATCCTGCCCTGATAATGACCCCCCCCACCCGATCAGGGAGGCGTCCGTAGTGACAGTGGCTACCGGGGCCGGGGATACAAAGGGTCTGCCTTGGTGAATCTGGGGGGAAGTAATCCACCATGAAAGATGATTCTTGCAATTTTGTGTCACCAGGATTTGGTGACGCATTGGAAGTTGTTGGTAAGACCACTGAGTGAACAACATCCATTGAAGCAGACGCATGTAGAAGCGAGCCAGGGGAAGAAGGGTAATAGCCGCAGCCATGAGTCCCAACACCTTCAGAACCATTCTGGCTTGCACCTTTTTGCTGGCAAGGATGATCCTCACGTGACTTTGCATATCTGAGATTCTTTGGTCTGTGAGGGTTGCTGACATCCGAACAGTGTTTAAGTTTGCGCCTATGAAGGTAATAGACTGGCAGGGCAATAAGGAGGATTTTTCGTAGTTTATCGAAATTCCTAATCGAGTGTAGAGATTTAGTGTGTAATTCCTGGCTTGAAGAAGTTGATGCCTGGTGGTGGCTGAAAGGAGCCAGTCGTCGAGATACGGAAACACCTGGAATCCTTGACGCCTCAGGTGAGCCGTGACCACTGCCATACATTTGGTGAACACTCTGGGGGCTGTAGTGAGACCAAAAGGCAGGGCTCTGAATTGAAAATGACTGGACCCCAGCCGAAAGCGGAGAAATCTTCTGGAGCGCCTGTGAATTTTTATGTGATAGTACGCGTCCTGAAGATCTATTGAGCACATCCAGTTGTCCTTCTCTAGGAAGGGCAAAATTGATTGAAGTGTGACCATTCGAAATCTTGTCTTTCTCACAGACTTGTTGAGTCTGCTGAGATCCAATATTGGTCTCCAGTTTCCCGTCTTTTTGGGGACCAAAAAGAATCTTGAGTAGATTCCGGGCTCTGAATGGTCTGTTGTAACTGGCTGAATGGCTCTTTTTTGTAGAAGTTTTAATACTTCTAACTCTGCAACTTCCCTTAGACCGGGTGGTACATCTGGAAGGGAATTTTTGTGAGAGAAAGGACTTTCCTCGAAAGGAATTTTGTAACCCTCGGATATAATCGACTGTACCCATCTGTCTTGAGAGAGGGAACGCCAGGCTTCTGGGTACAGCGATAGTCTTCCCCCGACTGCCTCCAAGGATGGACAGTCGGGCAACATCTCAGGGATGCTGGAAGGGCTTGTCAGAGAGAGGCTCTCTGCTTCCCTGGTTTTGTGGACCCCCTCTGCCTCTAGAGCGGCGTCTGTTATTATTAACCCCTCTGCCTCTAGGTGTAAACTGACCATGTGTATCTGGCGTGACTCCTTGGGATTTGCGGAACCACATCTTTCCACCCTTCTGTCCTTTGGGGTAAGGTCTAGAAGGGGTGGAAAAACGGACCCCTACGGCAGAAAGAGTCTTGCCGTCCTGCTCACACCTGGTCAATGTATCCTTCACTTGAGGGCCAAACAATGCCGACCCATCAAAGGGAGAGTTTGTGAAGGACGCCTTAAAGGGATCTGCAAAATTACAGAGCCGCATCCAGGATTGACGTCCAAGAGCCACCCCTGTACCTGCGGCTCTACTCGCTCCATCTGCTGCATATGATATCAGTCACATGGAGGAGTTAGCTATAGAATTAAGGATTCCTAGCTGAGAAGCAATTTTCTCCTGAGCCCCTGCAGCCGTAGGATCCTGCACTACTTCACCTAATTCCTTAAGGATATCCCTTTGGAGTCTGGTGAAGTGACATAAGTAGTTCAGCGAGCGCATGGCAAAGGTCGCTGAGGAGAAAATCCGCTTGCCATACCTATCCATGGTCCTAGAATCCTTATTAGGAGGATGGACTGGTACGGAAGGATCTGCAAGTTCCTTCTTAGTGGTGGCCGCCACCACCATGGCATCAACAGGGACACCTTTCGTAAGGAATTGCTTTTCCGAAGGGGCTGTAACAAATTTAGACGGCCTCCTAGGAACTGGCTCTACAGAGTCAGGAGCAGCCCAAGCCTTTCGAGCAATAACCTCCATAAAGGGGTCGAAAGGCGGAGACACCCAGGAGGTGGAGGGCCGAGATCCAAACGCCTCTAGGTATACCGACTCATCCTCAGAGGGATTTGTGGCAGGCCAGTTTCCCCTCTGTTTTAGGAGTTCTAGGATGTCTGAAAAGGAGACATCCTCAGAGGGGGATCTTGGGGATCCCTCCGACTCATCTAAGTCGGTATCTGAAGTGATAGACTCAGGGGAGTCTAGGTGTTTCCTCTTACAAGTCCTCTTGCGCGGAGGATCTCCTGACTGGTCAGGAGAATCCTCGGAAGAGGGGGTTATTCCCAGTGGGGAAACCTGAGGCGGTGGATCTCTAGGTCCGGGAGCAAGAGAGATGGAAGAGATATCGACAAGCACTGTAGAGGGAGGAGCTAAGGGAATAGACTGCTGGCTGAGCCCAGTGGCCAGCACACTCTTCATCACCTCGAAGGCCCCCCTCCCAGGGAGATCCGAGAGAACCCGTTCCGAAGAAACCGGGACTCCCGGGCCCACCAAAAGGGAAGGCTCCGAGGCAGATGTCGGAGCCGAGCTCACCAAGGCCGAGGCTCCAAGGGGGAGAGCGGGGTCGGACAAGTGTCCGATGCCACTCACCCTCTCGGAGGAGACCAGGGAAGCCCGACCACCGAATCCCTCCAAGGAAGGTCTCGAAGAGGAGATAAGAGTAGATGCAGAGGGTGCAGAAGGGGGGGGGGGTATCTGCCCCTCAGCCATAGCAGTAACTATCCCTGAAGACTCCAGCTCCAAACTCTGAGGTAGAGTCGAAGGAGGAACTTGAAGAGGGTGTGGACTAATAGTCGTCTGTTGAGACGGACTATGAAGCATCTGGGCCAGTGCCTGTGATTTCAACAATCTACTTACCACCCTCTCTAAATCATGGTCTGAAAGCCTGGATGACCTAGATGATCGGCTCCGATGGCTCCACTCCGAAAGGAGAGGTGAAGCCGGAGCCGAAAGTATCGGTTCCAAGGAAGGGGACCTGGACCTCTTCCTCGAAGGAACCATCGGAGCCGAAGAAACCACAGATCCAGACGGAGCCGATAACTTTTCGGCTCCGAATGAAAGTTTCTATGCATCGGCTCCAGCCGGAGCCGATACAGACATAACAGTAACAGTGTCAGAGCCGGTCTGCGCCGACACCGAAGCCTGAGCCACATGGTGGTCGGAGCCAGTCGGAGCCGACACCAAGGTAACCATAGCAGAATCGGCACCGATAGCCATCGGTGCCGAAGATTTTGGCAAGACAGGATCGGCTCCAGCCGGAGCCGATTTCAACTCCGAAGGAGTCGGAGCCGAGGCCACCGGCTTAGATACAGAAGCCTGGGCCTTGGAAGATTTAGAAGTCTTGCTCTGAGCCGATTTTGCCGGAGAGCCCTCCGGTTTAAGGAGACCCCTTAAAATCAACTTATTTCTCCTCTCCTGCAGGACTCTCTGGCTAAAGGAGTGACAAATTGCACAGGAGTCCTGCAGGTGGAGAGGTCCCAGGCAATATAAGCAAGAAGTGTGACCGTCTGTCAGAGACATCTTCTGACAGCACGAGTCACACTTCTTAAAGCCTGAAACCCTTTGCTCTTTGGACATGGTTGTACACAAAACAGTACACACACACAGTCCCAATCAGACAACTAAAGATTATATATTAAACAATAATTAACCTCTCACACACACACCCTAACGGGGGGGGGGATGGGAGGGAATGAAGGCCTGACTAAAAAGAAAGGGAAGGAAAAATAATTTTAGTCAGAAAAGGGCTTACAATTAAGTAAAAATGAAAGTATTCTAAAGAAAAGTGGTTATAATTAAATTTTAGGGGCAACTAGTAGTTTAAAACTAACACTTACCAGGAACTGGCAAAAGGAGGACCTCATCAGCGAAGTGGCAAACGAGATCTGGGTACTTACCGCCTTGCATCATGGGATATGGGGCTGCCTCGAGCTGGTAAAAGTGACTCTCGAGCTTAGCAAAGTGCCGAGTCGGAGCCGAACCCATCAAGCAAGAATGAAGGCGAGATTGACAACTTAACATCAGAAAATAAAATGTCACCAAATAAAATGGATTAATTACTCCCCTGAAAAATTACACTAAATCTTATTTAAGATGTCCCAAAGCAATGAAAACTAAGAAGTTAAACATTTACAGAAGTGATCTGGCGAAAGTACCCTCTACAATCAGGACTATAGTAAAGGAGAGGAGTTTTGTAGCCTAGGAAAGTTTTAGATGTTGAGGTGTCAAAACCCTGCTGGCCTTAGTCCTAAATGCAGCGGAAGATGGACTGGTCCCATCACAAATGAAGTGACAAGGGAAAACAGTGAATGATGGGATGGGGGTAGAGTCATAAGAAAAAATTCATGATCGCTCAAAAAAAAAAAAAAAAAAAAAATCAAAGCAAAAGAGGAAAACAAAATTAAAATCCATTTCTGAGTGCAACAGAAGTCCAGGATTAGGTTTAAGGTGAAAAAAGATATAGAGTCCATAGGAGGCAAAAGGAGACCATTAATGAGTCTAGCCCCAAATTTCCAATTTCCCTAAAACACTGTTTGGTTAAGTGATTTACTGTAGCTCACACAGTACGTACATGGAAGGATGAGGGAATCAAACCATGTACCACAGGAAATATCCTATTAATAGTTTATAGCCTTAATCCTCAGAGTCAACTGCCAAACACGAAGCAACCCCTAACCTTTTTTTTTTTTCTCTAATAAGTGCTGGGGATCTTTTACATCCACCTCAGACACCATCAACTCAGGCAAATAGGACCTCAGTTTAAAGCCTCATCCGAAGGATGACACACTCAGGAGTGCAACATCTCCTTACTCAGCACTGTAGTGTCAGTACCAGAAAAAAGTATTCAATTACCTGATATGGGAATAGAACCTACAGCCTTTTGATCTTCCAAAATCAAAACTGAGTGTGCTAACTGTTGTGCCAATAATGGTACTTAGTTCTCTACTTGATGAATGTCCTGAGGTGAACAAGGTAATCTTCAGCACTCCTCATTTCTGTACTACTGGCTGGCAGGTTTCTCCATCAGCCATCTTCAGTGGGTTGATAGGGGAATTAAACTTACAGGAATATAATTGGCTAGGAGGAGTAGGTTCAGACAGCCACACACACAGCAGTAAGAAGTGCTCCTTCCTTGTTTGTTGATGTGCTACAATACTGTGGTGTTGTCTATATGTTCAGTGTCCTTAGTATACTGATTTTAAAATAATCAGCAGTGTATAGACCAAGGCCACCAAGCTCCCCCCTTACATTTATGTGCCTGACCCTGTATTTAATGGACTATTTCCCCTGCACTTTAATATGCCCTGTGTGTTCCCTAAATTTAGTCCCACAACATTACTAGTTTGTGAATTCACTGGAATCACAGAGTAAATCTGGGGTTGCCCTTGACCAGCTGTGCCCGCCACCCCATTCCTTTCTGACTGCTTGAATGCAGGGACCACCAGCTCCATTAGGCAATGGTAGTGTTATCATAAAAGTTTTGGGTACAACTGTATTTTCTTCATATGTAGCCTGCCTAAGGGAGTCATCATAAAAAAGGGGAGTTATCAGCAAAGAGGCAGACATGTCGGCAAAGTGTTTTCAGAAGACCCCTACAGTTAACTTATTCACTCCAGTGGAGCTCAGGAAGTTTCCACTGTGAGAACCTTGGTTGGGGGACCGGTGGAGCCTGAGCGATCAGGGGATTGCTTCCTCTGCCTGTCCCAGTGTCTATGCTTCTCCCCGCCCCTAGACCTTTTGCCGGGAATTTTCAAGTGCCAGAGGCCAGGGCAGGGACATAAGGAGAAGTAGTAGTCAGGGGTGAGGAGGCCTGGGCCCCAGAGGTAGGGGGCAAAAGGCCTTTTACAATTAGCTTGTTCCTCCTGTCCATCAATGTGCAGGGGTTGAAGCCTGTGCAGATGGAACAGGAGGACTTGAGGTAGGAAACGCCCTAGTCATACTACGCACAGTGTGGCCATCAGCAGGGGAGAGCTTATGGCCACACTCTGTGCACTTTCTGAAGCCTGGTTTGGGATTCTCCGACACAGTCGCATCAAGGAGGCCCAACCAGAAGTTTTTTTTTTTTTAAATCGATAAACAGCGCAAGGGTAGAGAAGGTAGAAAAAGGATAGAAAGGAAAGAAATTTAAGTACAAGTGGGATAGAAATGCAGAAAAAGTAAGTCATTTACCCGAAGGATGCTCAGAGCAGTGGATCATGATGCTTATGCTAGCGTGGCAAACGAGATCTGAAGGGAGGAGGGAGACAGGGGCATTATGGGTATGGAAGGAGCATGGAGTTTGGATCAGATGCTAGAAAGGTGGCCGAGTCGGATCTATGCCAGATCAGAGTACCCACAGGCTGAAGAGCAAATGAAGACAACAACTTCAGATCTATTTTTATAGCGGTAGTATTCGTTAGGTTCTTGGTATTAAGCTGAATTTTATAAGTCACAGTAAACACAGAAACGATTACATTTGTAATAGTCCGTAAACAACTTACAATATCTCAGCAACCACTCAAGTTGCACACATGCTGTCAGCAACATTATCTATAGCTGTGAGCTTTCATATGAGGCGAAGGAATTTTGTCTGGTTACTTGGTTGTTGAGATATTTAGAAAATGTGAAAATTATATCTAAATAAATTAATATCACAAAAAAAACAGTTAATATATATTTAACTGCACTAGACAGAGGTCAAATATTAATGCAACAGAGTTTGCTATTATGTAAGCTTTAAGATGAAATATTTTCAAACCATGTACATAGCATGGTTTTGAACAAGCAATATTTGACACCTAGAGGCGTCACCCGGATGTAAAGAGTTAAGTTACATTTTCTGGGAAAAGTAAACAAAAAGTGAGGCAGGAGTGCTTTTTCCATTGGTAATGGTACCCTTCTTGCTTTGGTGTCCCCCTAAAAAGGTCTTGGTAGACAGAGAATATTACTAAGTGGGACACATCTCCTTATAAAGATACCTTCTGGCCATCCCAGTGTATGAATTTACAGCATCATATTCACGCTTAGTAGTTTGTTTCCTTTTGCTTGTCAGCCTGTTTTAACTTTTACAGTTTGTTTTCATGGGTCTCATCTTTCAAATCCCTGGCTACGTCCCTCTAGATACCTGAAGATATCACCATGACATCAAATCAGATGGGTCTGGCAGTTTATGGGTCAAATCCAAAGGTGGACAAGGCATATGCTTTCTTGTCACAACAGCCCTGTTGTCCATATCACTGAGAAAGGTGTTAAAACCATTCTGCTGCTAACACGGCTTCCTCCTTTTGGGTCCAAAGGCAACAATGTGGGATCTGCCACTGGGCTCTTATACAAGTATTTATATTTTCTAGCACTCAACAGAAGCAATCAGGCTGTTTTGTGATGGGTAGTCAGGACTCTAGCTGTACTGAGGCACTCACAAATGTGATATAGGCTACCAAAAAACATTAGTGAAATGGCAATGGGCCAAGGTTCTTCTACACAAGGGTTCCAGATATTTTCCTTAAGGAACCTGAAACAAGAAAAATGTTGCCAAAAATATAGTGTTTCTCATATTTAGAGGGGGAGACCAAGGCAATTGCACCCTCATCATCTGCATGACATCCTAAAAGAGAAATAAATAAGCCCTGACAGGCTAGGTTCTGTTAATCTTTTACGTCACAACTGGACACTTGCCAGACAGGGGTCCCACTTCTCAAAGACGAGAAGAAAGTACAGTTGTATAAGATCTTACTACAACAGTAGATGTCCTACTTTTCACTGTTACAGCATTCTTTACTCTTGGGATATCATGGTGAGGAAAGCCCAATGGCTGGCCAGTATACCAAAGCCTTTACTATTTTACAGCATCATATGTTAGACGTGTATACTACATCTAAGATGTAAGATACATATGTGATGTACAGACTTAATCCTCAAAAATGAAGTGCCCCAGGAGAACCAGAGCAACTCCAGAAACAACAACATGGTCATCCATAAAGGAAAACAGAAGGAGATAAGGAAGTAAAGGAAACCTTTTATCCAGCAGTAGGGCAACAGAGAAAATGAAAGGGAGCAGGAGGTTGAGACCAAATACAGCAACAGTGAGAAGTAAGAAATCGACTGTTATGGCAAGATCTAACACAACTGTACTATGTCTTTTCTTATCACTGTTGCAGTATTCGTTACTCTTGGGAGAGTACAAAACCTACTGCAAAATGTGGGAGGAGGAAGGCAGAGAAGAGCCCTCCCACAACATTCACAAAGAATAGCCCTGGCAAATCCTGCCCTGCCCCTGGAAATTACATCAAACTTATAATGCTTGCTAAAAGTTTGGACAGAAGACCCAGTATCAGCATCCAAGATGGATCTAGTACCCAGACCCTTGAAAAAAACACTTGAGAGGCTACTGACCTGGTAGAATGAGCACGAACAGAAGAGGAAAGCTGCTTGTCATGAAAACAACAACAAAAGGAAAATGCCTTAGTGATCCAGGAGTAGAGGATTTGCTTAAGACATTTTCAAACTCAATTTCCTGGCATGGAAGGAAACAAAAAGTTGCTCAGATTTTATGATGCATTTTGTCTTATCCAAGTAATATCTGAGCAGTCTATGTAAATCCAAGGTGTGAAGTACCTTCTCACTAGTAGACCAAGGAGAAGAAAAAAGGAAGGAAGACAACTAGACTGATTCAAGGACAAATCATTAGCCACCTTGGGCATAAAAGAAGAGATACCCTGCCCTAATGACAAACCAGAAAAGGAGGAAATGCCATGAGGGGCTGGAGTTCAGAAAAACCTTTTGGCAGAAGAACCACCAACAACACAATCTTCCAAATACAAAGTTGCAGGGAAGAAGAAAAAGCAGGTGCACAAGAATCAATTTTTCAAGAACAGAATTAAGGTCCCAAGAAGGAAGAAAAGGTTTTCTTGGGGGCCTGATATAAAGAAAACCTTTTAGGAATGTCTCACTTCAAAACTAGAAGCTAAATGTGACTCGAAGGCAGACAGGCAGAACTGGCTGACAAATGAGCTTTAACAGAAAAATATGCCAGGCCAGTATTGCACAATTCACACATATAAGAAAGGACCATGCGGACCACACAGAAAAAGGGTCTTGGTTATGCTTGAAACCATACCTCTCAACCTGGAAACATCAAAAATATGGACAAAGGCCCATGAAAAATAGGTACAAATCTGTATGCGGATTAACATAAAATTTGCATACATAACTGTGTAACCCCACCCACTCTGATGGAATTGTGGGATATAAACTTTCAAACACAAACTGAAGAACAGACAACCAAATTATGTCCCCAGTCCCCCTGCAGCCACTCTAATGTTCCACTATTTTGCTATTTCACCCCATTTACCATAAACACTGTAACGTACATACTGCTTTACTTCTACAGTGATTATCTGGATTTTATTTGAAACTTTTATTTTACATTTCATAGCACAAACACTAACAGACATCTGCTAAATAAACCAATGCAGTCTCACAATGAAAACAGGCTTAGCATTAAAACTTCTCTGCCCTTGAAACAGCACTGAAACCCACATTTAAACAAACTGCAAAACCCATCTAAACAATTCCACATTAAAGAGATCTGGAACTAAATGAAAAGGTTGCTGCTATTAAACAACTTTATTTGTATATGAAACAATGAAATATAAAGTGCCTGTTGCCCTTGAGGAATAAATTGCCTGTGTTACATTATCCAGAAGCAATTGCTCTCCTGGATCTTTTCTTCTTCTCTTTTTTCTTTCCTTTGAAAGTAAACTATTCCAGAAATGTCATGCTTTGTGATATCTTCAAAAGTTAATATTATATAGTAACAAATGAATGTATCCTATTTTCTACGAAATATTGTATGTCAAAGTCTCGTCCTTACATTTTTGTCTGTAATAAATTGTACTCTTGGAGCTTTTCTCCCCAGGCCTCCACTGAAAATGGACTTGTATCCAGCTGAACTCTCCCAGTCAACAAATGTAAAATAAAATAAATAATAAATAAATAAAATAAGCTAGTAATATTACAATAGGGAATGGATGGCAAACTGGTAACAGGCTCATAGTATCAGCAATCCATCTACATACTGCGGGAGTAGAACCTACAGCCTTCTGCATCAAAATCAGGTATACAACCCTGTTGTGCTACTAACACAAGCAGTCTTGGCATAAGCAGAACTAAAACTTCTCTCCCCCTGAAGAGCTATGCAGCACAAGAAACCTGGAAAAACCCAAAATGTATTGGGCGGGGGGGAGGACAAAGGCCCAAAACCAGGGACAGATTTTAGACATTGCTTGCTTGTATAATCTTAGAAAGTTGCTAGAATAAAATGTTTTGTGTTACCAATGTATTTTCTGAAAGATAGGAAGACTGAAACTTAAACGGTTATCATTATTTAGTGAATTCAGTTCTCACTGATTTGCGCACGTATACACACACACATAGTTGAAGCAGTATGTTTTTATGCATTTTCAGCTAGAGATGGAATACAAGAACATTTATTTTGTCCTACTTCTTTTTTGAATTATATTTTATTCTGTATATTGCTGTTGAAATCGCACGGTGCTATAGAAAAAAAAGGCATACTTTCTTTTTTAAGCATACAGTCTTGGTGCTAGAGCATATTAAGTATGGTGTCTGTGCATACAAGCTGCAGCCTACTCACTTTGGCTGTCTGTGGTAGTTCACGTTCTGACTTGCTATAGATTTTTTTTCACATTTCAGGCTTTCGTTTTTTCTGACTATTCATTAACAAACCTTTTTTCTTTAGCATTCTTAAGCTTGGTCTAATGAGGCAGAACTAAGGAATAGATGTAGTCAATGAAACAGAAATAAAACAAAGAATTAATGACAAATGCAGTGGCAAAAACATGGGTTCCCAAAAGACAGTAAGCACAACTGCTGAAAGAAATGATGTCCCTTGCACTGTTATTCATGAAAAACTTTATATAACTTGCTAAACACTACTAGCGTTGCATGATATAAATGATACAGCTCAGCTGAGCATAGTTCTGGATGTTACGTATATTATATACAGATGGGCGTACACACACACACACACACACACACACACACACACACACCCCAATGAGCCCTTACATTCAAACAACAGCAGTACACTTGTATGAGCCCTAAAAACCTTTTACATATGAGAAACAGCAATGCAAGGAACTAGCGAGTACACACACAATAAGTGCAACAAGCCCCTACATTCAAATGATAACAGCAGCACACTTGCACGAGCCCTAAAAGTTCTTACATTTAAGAAACAGCAATGCAAGGAACTAGTGTGTACATATAAGAAAATCACAATCAGTGAAATAAATCACAAAGCAATGCACCTGTACACTAATAAATTACACTGCAATGCAAGGAACTAACTAGCAGTCTCGAGTCCAGGAACTCCACTTTCTCTTCTACATAACATTCAAATTATAAGAACAGTCTTGAGCCCAGGAAGGAGCTAGCTAGTACACAAATAAATCACAATGCAAGGAAATAACTAGCAGTCTCGAGCCCAGGAACTCTACTTTCTCTTGTACATAACAGAACTAGCTCTTACTGTTACTGTCCATATAAGAAAATCAATGCAGTTTTCACCTTACCTAGAGGAGGTGCAGGAAGAAACCAGAAAGTGCCGTCTGTGCACACTGCCTGAATAAAAAAAACTGTGGACCAGTAAAGTTAAATTAATGGCATTGGCTTGGCAGTTGAAATCTGACAGGCTGTCTCTCTGCCTTATGCTGACAGCATCGCTCACGCCGAACAGTCAAAAAAAAAAAAAAAACCTGGGAAATTTGGAAATTAAAGGGACCACTTGGGAATTTGTGGCACCCCAATATTTTGCCATCAAAGGAGGTATTTACCAAGGAATTTGGTACGGTTGAGAAGTCTGCTTAAAACACCAAATAGAAAATCTCTTCCATTTAGCCACCCAAGATTTTCCAGCAGAGAGTTTGCTGTTCTCCTACAAAACCCAAAGCAAGTCCTCAGAAACTTAATGCCCAAAAGTGATCAAAACACTATCACCCAAAGTGTCAGCTGAAGTGTGAACAAAGGAGAGTGAACTTTGCCTTGGGTGAGAAGATACATCCTGTGAGGTAACTTATGATGACTGCCCCTGGTTAGATAAAGACAAGCAGGGAACCAGTGTTGTTTCAGCCAAAATAGAGTCACCAGAAAGATTATGGGTGTGTCCCACATATACCTCTCAATTGTCCAGATTTTTACAGAAACGTCAATATTTTTACCTCATAAATTTTATGAGGACCAGATCAAAAGTGTTTTTTTTTTTTCTGACTGCGGACTGAGGTCACTAAATAATGACATATATTTGAGTTTCAGACTTCATATACTTCAGAAAAAGCATGCCGACACAAATCGTGTTATTCCAGCAACTTTCTAAGCTTATAAGAGCAATATATAAGATTTGTCCCTACTTTCTGGGCCTTTGCCCCTCCCTTACTATTTCAGCCTTTGTTCAAATTTCTTGTTCTAACACACTGAGAGGTATGGTCCCAAAAGACTTTGTGTAAGACCCTAGGAAATAGAAAAAGAGGAGGATAGGCATACAGAAATATCCCCTTACAAGAGAATGACATGGCATTCACTTTCTAAACCCACAGACTTGGAACTCTGGTAAAGAACTGGGAAAGTTGTCTGTTCAGAGGGCAGACAAAATGATCTACTTGAGGAGGACCCCACCAATATACAATGCCCAGAAACACCTCTTTGTGAAGCATCCATTCACGAGGAGGTGTCCAGGACCTGCTTGAAGAGTCTGCCACTAAACTGTGTTCTGAAAGAATATAAACCACCTTTTTTTTTTTTTTTTTTTTTTAATTCTTACATAAGTCTACCCTTGTACTTATTTATGCATATTCTTTGTTTTTTTGTGGTTAAAGTATTTTTTTTACTTCTTGTTTTGGAGCTTTTCTCCCCGGGCCTCTACTGAAAACGGATACATGTCCAGCTAGACTAGCCCGGTCAACAAATGTAAAATAAATAAAATAAAGAACCAAAGTGAAGTTGGATTGCTAAATCCCAAGCCTGAAGAGATACTTTTCAAAGAAGGTACGACTCCTCTGCAGGAAGGACTGGAAGAAGAGACTGAAAATAAGCAGTCACACTGAGGACCATGGGAGGTGGAAGACAAGCCAACATTGGAATGGTCCGGATCATGCAATCCAAAAACATTTTGTTCTGACAGGAACTCGACAATGGTTTTGAGACTTGAGTGAATCCCACACTGCACAGGATAAGCACTGTATAGATTCTGAAGAGAGGGGGCTTGAATAAGAAGGTCATACAGATAAGGGAAAAATTAGGATTCCCTAAAGTGTACAGAAAGGTACCACAGGAGAGACATTTGGTAAGTATCCTTGGAGCTGTAAAAAGATCAAAAGGCAAAGCAGAGAACTGATAATGAGAGAAAGAAACAGAAATGCAAACATTTCCTGAAGAGAGGGTTAATAAGAATGTGGAGGTAAGCGTCTTTCAAATCCAGGGAGACTAGAAAAGCCAGGGGAAGCAAAGGAGGAAAAAGGGTTTGAGGAGACAACTTCCTGAAGGAAGGAACCTTGAGAAAGGTGTTGAGACAGGACAGAATGGGTCTCCACATTCCCTCCTTCCTGGGAATCAGAAACATTCTGGAACAGAAACGTTTCCCTGTTGACTCAAGGGAATAGAATGTATTGTTCCCATTTCCATCAAATCCCACAGAACAGAAAAAAATAAGGAAGCTGGTAAGGAAGAGGCTGACAGAGACCAGAAATTGAGGAATGGACTTCCATGCTACAAAATAAGCATGTTAAATAATAGAGAGAACCCAGGCATCTGTGATTATCAGTTGACAAACAAGGAAGGAAAGAGTTAGCCTGAGAGACAGAGGAATCAAGCTAAGGGGGGAGGCAGGCTGCATGTCAGAAGCAGATTCATCAAGAAAAGGTTTTCAGCCTCTAGAATTCAGAGTGGTATTATCTGAGAATCAGTTTAAAAACTTTCTCAACTCTAGGAGGGTGTCTACACTGCCTACAAAGAAAGGATTTTATTTCTCCTATACCTACGTTCCAGAAAAACAAATCATGTTTAAGGTCCTGCATAACCTTGCCCTTATCCTGCAAGGTTTTAAATAATTCTGCAGCAGCAGTGCCAAAAAGATTCATATTATGCAAGGGAGAATCTAAACGTTTAGCTTTAATATCTTCATATTATGCAAGGGAGAATCTAAAAGTTTGGCTTTAATACCTTCAGGCAAACCCTACATGAGCAACCGGGAATATCTCCTCACAACAGAGCCCAATGCAGCTGACCTACAAGAGGCATCAACTGCATCCAAGCTGCATTTAATGGAATGGCAAGCTACTTGAGAGACATAGCTCAGTAGTGAAAGAGCAGAAGTACCAGCTAATATAAAAGAACCAGAACATACCTAGTCATGTGGTTCTGGTAATTAATGGCTCTAAAAAGCCAAAGTATCAGATGTATGGACTTTTTCCCATACCTCATCACAGCACGGTTTCCTTGGTAGAAGCTCGGAGGAAGAAAGCATCCTGGATGGCTTATCTGTTGACATGAACACAACAGCAAGATCAGATGAAAGAATTTTACACAAATATTTATGATCCTCTGGTAACTCAAAAAAACTGTCTGACTTTAAGTTTCCTTGTAGTGGTATTTCTGATGAGAACAATATCATTCAGTGGAGGCTAGACAGAGATTCGGGAGCCTGAGAAGCTGCTATAAATGTGTAAATGTGTACAACAGGGCAGCTAAGACTGGAGGGACTGCAGGTCTCAGTGAGTTAATTTGTAAAAGTTCATAATACCTCTTTTGAAACTCCAATACTTGGAACTCTTAAATGGGATTGTTCTCATCAGAAAGACCACTGTATCCTCAAAGGACAATCACTGGAAAAAAGAATCTTCTTGTCAGATTCAAAGGTTGAAACAGTGTATTTGTATTTGTGAGAAATATGCTAAGGATTCTTGACAAGAGTCCAAAGTCCTTATTAGAAGAAGCAGAATCCTTAGGCCTTTTAGATGGGGTGGAGGACCAGGAAGCAGCAGCAAAAGGGACAAACAATCCCTGAGGAGGTTTTAGAGCCAAGACAGCATTAAACAGCCTTGACTAAGCCCTGCCAACTCTTTGTGAGGATCCTTAGCTACAGTAGCCAGATGTCTGGTTTTCCGTTTAATCGACACAGATGTAGTCTTAAAAAATAATCTAGGAGGCACAGAGCCCTGTCTTGATTCAATGAGGGTACCAGCCACCTCTTCCTGGACTAAAATTTGGGAAGTCCACTTAGGCCCTTCAGATATAACTAGCCATGGTTTACCCTCAACATCTGCACCAGATGTATGCACAGACTCAGTAGACTTGCAACTAGGCAGTTCCATGTCAGCCTCTAAATGGGATGTGTCACAGTGAATGAGAAGTTATGTACCTACCATAACGTTCCATGTTAGTTGTCTTCTTCTCGCCTTCTTTCTTGCTGGATGGATTCGTACCCGATCCTCGGCTCCGACTCGGCTTATACCAAAGCTCGAGAGCTATTTTTACCGGCTCGAGGTAACCCTGTATCCCACAATGCTAGGCGCTAACTACCCAGATCTCGTTTGATAGCTAACACTATAGCAGTTCTGCCCCCAGAACAAAGGAGAGAATGGCATACCCATATAGATAGCCATCCCAAGAAAAGGATAACCACTGGAGACCATACTGGGCAAAAAAGGAAGGCTCCGTAGGAACCCATCGGTCTGTCCTGGCTAGAGGGTTGGAGGGCGGGACGCAAGAAAGAAGGCGAGAAGAAGACAACTAACATGGAACGTTATGGTAGATACATAACTTCTCAATGTTAAGTTGTCAATCTCGCATTCATTCTTGCTGGATGGGACCGCATCCCTAGCACCTCAACCCTGGGTGGCTCATTGGAACAGACTCTTGAGGACGGTGGAACCAAAGTTAGCTCGGCTTCTGGTGGCCATGTCCAATTTGTAATGAGAAATAAAGGTATGGGGAGAGGTCCATGTGGCTGCCGCACAAATTGAATCTAAAGGCAACCTGTCCTGAAATGCTATAGACGAAGCTAAGGCTCTAGTTGAATGGGCTCTAGGTCTTGAAGGAAGCTTTTGACGCCTCAGTTCATAGATGAAAGTGATGACAGAGGTCAACCATCTAGAAAGGGTTACTATGGAAACTGGAAGGCCTTTCTTCCCTTCAGCATAAGATAGGAAGAGCTGGTCAGATTTCCTAATTTGCTTGGTTCTATCCAGGTAGGAACGGAGTTGGCGATGAACATCCAAGAAATGCAACTTTTGTTCCGCTCTGTCAGAGTAATTAGGGAAGAAAACTGGGAGATCGATAGTCTGGTTTAGATTTGCCTCAGAAGATATCTTGGGTAAAAAGGAGGGGTTAGTTCTGAGGGACACACTATCTTTATGGAAAACGAGATAAGGAGGATGAACGCAAAGGGCGTGAAGTTCTGAGACTCTCCTCGCAGGGGTTATGGCCACTAGAAACAAAGTTTTCCATGAGAGTAACTTCAAGGAACAGGAAGCCGCAGGTTCAAAGGGAGGGAGAATCAAGGAGGTTAAAACTAGATTCAAATCCCACTGCGGTGGGGGATGTCTAACCGGGGGCTTAAGTAAAAAGATACCTTTAAGAAATGTTTTACAAAGTTTATGAGACATAATGGAGGAGTCTGACAAGCCAACATGAAAATTTGAAATGGCCGCTAACTGGACTTTGATAGTGGAGGAAGAAGAACCCGAATGAAAGAGTCCGGCCAAATAATCTAAGACTGATTGGATAGGAGCCACAAATGGGTCTATGTCATTTTGCCCAGAAGGAAAAACGTTTCCATTTGCTGGCATAAATCCTCCTGGTAGAAGATTTGTGAGAAGCTACAATGATATCACGTACCGAATGGGAGATAAAGGGAAGCCTGGCTAAGGTTGGAAGTGGAGCAACCAAGCTGTGAGGTTGAGAGAGGGGAGAGATTGGTGCAGCTTGCCCGACTGATGGGTCAAGAGATCTGGAACTGGGTCCAGATGCCAGGGCTGCTCTAAGAGGCAACGATGCAGGAATGGAAACCATATTTGTCGAGGACAGTCTGGAGCAATGAGGGTCATTGTGGATCTCAAGGCGGTAGCTTTCTGAATAAACTGAGTGATTAATGGAAAGGGGGAAAGGCGTACAGGAGACCCCGGGGCCAATCGTGGACTAGAGCGTCTCTGGGGGAGTGGCCGGGAAGAGAGGGAAAATTCGTGGCATTTGCTGTTCTGGGGTGTAGCGAAAAGATCGCAGCAAGGCTGACCCCATTTTCTGAAAATTTTTTGCACTACTGACTGCTTGAGAGACCACTCGTACGGCATGAGAATGGCTCTGCTCAGCCTGTCCGCTATGACGTTGGACTTCCCGGGGATATGCGTTGCTATCAGAAACCGTTGAGAGGAGATCGCCCACTGCCAAAGTCTGAGTGCTTCTCGACATAAGGGATTGGACTTGGTTCCGCCCTGCTTGTTGATGTACCACACTACGGGCATATTGTCCGTCTGAACTGCAATTGTCCCGATGGGAAGAGAGTCCTGAAGGGCTTGCAACACTAAAAGAATTGCTCTCATCTCTAGGACATTGATGTGCAGGTGGCACTCAAAAGGTTGCAAGTGCCCTGGACCATCCTGCCCTGAAAACGCCCCCCCCCCCCCACCCGATCAGGGAGGCATCCGTTGTCACTGTAGCAACCGGGGGGACGGGGGACGGGATGAAGGGTCTGCCCTGAGTCACTTGAAGGGAGACCATCCACCAAGACAGGTGTTTCTTGCATAACTGGGTTATCAAAATGTAGTGTGACATCGGGAGCTGCTGGAAGGACCACTGAGAGAAGAGCATCCATTGCAGGAGCCGCATGTGGAAGCGAGCTAAGGGAAGTAACGTAATGGCAGCCGCCATGAGACCTAGAGTCTTCAGTACAAACTTGGCTTGAATTTTGTTGTTCTGAAGCAGGATATGAATATGTTCGTGAATATCTGAGATTCTTTGAGCCGTCAGTTTTGCAGAGAGTTCGACTGTGTCTAATATGGCACCTATGAAGGTAATAGACTGACAAGGCAGACTTTTCGAAGTTTATGGAGATACCTAGCTCTTCGCAAATCTGAATGGTGTAATCTCTGGATTGAATAAGTTGACGCCTGGTGGTGGCGGTAAGGAGCCAGTCATCTAGATATGGAAACACCTGGAATCCTTGATGCCTCAGATGAGCCGTAACCACTGCCATGCATTTGGTGAACACTCGGGGGGCTGTAGTGAGACCAAAGGGCAGGGCCCTGAACTGGTAGTGACTGGCTCCCAGCCGGAAGCAGAGAAACATCCTGGAGCGCCTGTGCATATGTGGTAGTACGCATCCTGAAGGTCTATAGAGCACATCCAATGGTCCTGACCCAAAAAGGGTAGAATGGACTGTAGCGTGACCATCCGAAACTTCGTTCTTTGAACAAACTTGTTCAGTCTGCTGAGATCCAAAATTGGTCTCCAGTCCCCTGTCTTTTTTGGTACTAAAAAGAACTTGGAGTAGATTCTGGATCCTTGCTGGTCTGCTGGGACTGGCTGGATGGCCTTTGAGATTTCTAATACTGCTTGTTCCCTTAGACCGGGTGGAACATCTGGAAGGGGCCTGTTTGACTGTTTTGGGGTGTAAACAATGCAAATTTTGTAACCCTCAGATATGATCAACCGTACCCATGTGTCTTCGGTAAAGAAAAGCCAGGCTTTTGGGTATAGTGATAATCTTCCCCGACTGCCTCCGAAGGTGGACAGTCGGGCAGCTTCTCAGGGATGCTGGAAGAGTTGGCCAGAGACAGCTTCTCTGCTACCCTGATTCTGCGGACCCCCTCTGCCCCTGGGGCGGTGTCTATTGTTGTCCCCCCCCATGCCCCTAGAGGGGAACTCGCCTCGTGCATCCGGCGCGACCCCCTGTGGTTTACAGAACCACATTTTTCCACCCTTCTGACCTTTGGAGTATGGTCTGGATGGGGGTGGAAAAACGGACTCCCACGGCAGAGAGAGTCTTGCCGTCTTGTTCGCATCTGGTCAAAGTACCCTTCACCTGAGGTCCAAACAACGCCGAACCATCAAAGGGAGAGTTGGTGAAGGACGCCTTAAAGGGGTCAGCAAAGTTACAAAGCCGCATCCAGGCATGTCGTCTTAAGGCCACACCTGTACCTGCAGCCCTACTCGCCCCATCGGCCGCATAAGAAATAAGCCGCATGCAGAAGTTAACAATCAAGTTTAGGGTTGCCAGCTGGGAGTTGATTTTGTCCTGAGACCCCGCAGCTGTTGGATCCTGTAGAGTGTCACCCATTTCTTTGAGCAAGTCTCTTTGAAGACGGGTGAAATGACATAAGTTATTCAGCGACCGCATGGTAAAGGTCACTGAAGAAAACATCCGCTCGCCGTACCTATCCATGGTCCTAGATTCCTTATTAGGAGGATGGATAGGTACCGAAGGATCAGCCATTTCCTTCTTAGTGGCTGCTGCCACCACCATGGCATCAACAGGGACACCCTTGGTCAAAAACTGTTTATCAGCAGGGGCTGTGATAAATTTTGAAGGCCTCCATGGGGTAGGTTCCATCGAGTCAGGGACCGTCCATGCCTTCCTGGCCACCACTTCCATAAGGGGGTCAAAGGGCGGAGACACCCAGGAGATGGAAGGGCGAGAACCAAACGCCTCTAGGTAGACTGACTTGTCCTCTGAAGGATTGAGGGTAGACCAGTTCCCCCTCTGCTTGAGGATCTCAAGGATGTCAGAGAAGGAGACATCCTCAGAGGGGGATCTTGGGGACCCTTCTGACTCATCCAAGTCGGTATCAGATGTGACGGACTCAAGGGAGTCCAGATGCTTCCTCTTATTTTCTCTTCAGAGGGGGCTCCCCTGACGGATCAGGGGAGGCCTCAGAAGAGAAGGATGCTCCCAATGGGGGCCCCAGAGGCGTAGGATCTCTGCGGTCAGGTCGAGAGGATGGGTAGAGACCGTAGCAGGCACTACAGTGGGAGGAGCTGAGGGAGCCGACCGAGGAGCAGGCACAGGGGCCAGCACACTCCTCATGACCTCGAAAGCACCCTTATCAGGCAGAGAAGAAGGTCCCCGCTCCGAAAAGATAAGGACCCCTCCCCGGCACGGAGAGGGATGGCTCCGAGGCCGATGTTGGAGCCGAACTCACCTGTGCCGAGGCTCGGAAGGGGAGAATGGGGTCGGACAAGGGTCCGATGCCCCTCTCCCCCTCGGAACAGACGAGGGAGTCATGGCATCTGGATCCCTCCAAGGATGGCACCATAGAAGAAATCGGAGCAGACGACGGAGCCGAAATGGGTGGTATCCGCTCCGTGTCGATGGTCCCAGCTCCCACAAACTCCAGCTCCGAACTCAGGGGAAGAGTCGGAGGAGGAATCGATGATGGAATGGGGATAGCCACTGTCTGTTGAGAAGGGCTATGAAGCATCTGGGCCAGTGTCTGCGACATAAGGAGTCTGCTAACCACCCTCTTGAGGTCACGGTCCGAAAGCCTGGAAGACCGAGAGGAATATGACCTGTGACTGCGCTCCGAAAGCAAAGGAGATCTCTGAGCCGAATGGACCGACTCCAAAGAGGGGGACCTGGAGCGCTTACGAGTCAAAGTCTGTTCTGACAAAACTATCGGAGCCGACTGAGTTTTTGAAACGTCGGCTCCAGCCGGAGCCGAAGCAGAAGTAGCACCACTGGTCAGAGGCTCCAAACTTGGAGCCGACGATTTAGTGGGCTTAGAAGGCTTGCCTCTCAAAATCAATTTGTTTCTGCGTTCCTGCAAGACTCTTGGACTGAATGCATGGCAGATGGAACAAGAGTACTGCAGGTGCAGAGGGCCTAGGCAATACACGCAAGAAGTGTGACCGTCTGTCAGAGACATTTTCTGACAGCACGAGTCACACTTCTTGAAGCATGAGACCTTGGACTCCATAGACATAATGGTGGAACACACACAAACACACACAGACACACACCACATTAAAGAAAAAACCTAGTCCAGTTACTTCACCACACCAAAGACTAAAACTAAAATTAGAAGTTATGTACCTACCATAACGTTCCATGTTAGTTGTCTTCTTCTCGCCTTCTTTCTTGCTGGATGGGTTCGGAGCCGAACCTCGGCTCCAACTCGGCCACTCTAAAAGCTTGAGAGCTAGTTCCACCGGCTCGAGGCTCCCCTATATCCCACAATGCTAGGCGGTAACTCCTCAGATCTCGTTTGAAAGCTAGGCCAAGCAGGAAAAAACTCCATATCATGGAGAAGGTAACCCACCTCTATAAGGCTGAGTGTGAGGTGTCCTAAACCTAACAGAGGCATATATAGAGGTGGTAGCATGGGAGAAAGATAAAGAGGTCACAAGACAATCTCCTCTAGGTCTGTCCAGGCTAGGGGGAAGGAGGGTGGGACGCAAGAAAGAAGGCGAGAAGACAACTAACATGGAACGTTATGGTAGGTACATAACTTCTAAATGTTAAGTTGTCTATCTCGCCTTCATTCTTGCTGGATGGGACCGCGTCCCTAGCACCTTGTCCCGGGTGGCCTATCAGAACAGACTCTTGAGTACAGTGGAACCAAAGTTGGCTCGGCCTCTAGAGGCTAAGTCCAACTTATAATGAGATAGGAAGGTATGGGGAGAAGCCCAAGTAGCTGCAGAACAAATCGAATCAATAGGCAGTCTGTCTTGAAAAGCTATAGATGTGGCTAAAGCTTTAGTCGAATGAGCCTTGGGTTTGGATGGCAGCTGTTGAGGTCTGATCTCATAAACAAGGGTAATCAAGACACCTTAGAAACTGGAAGGCCCATTCTACCTTCTGCATAGGACACAAACAGTTGATCGGATTTCCTGGATTGTTTGGTCCTGTCTAAATAGTACCTAAGTTGGCGATGAACGTCTAAGCAGTGTAATCTCTGTTTTGATCTGTTCGAATAGTTAGGGAAGAAAACTGGAAGATCAATGGTTTGATTCAAATTTGCTGGTGAAGCTACCTTAGGCAAAAAGGACGGGTTAGTACGTAAAGATACCCTATCCTTATGAAACAATAGATAAGGGGGTCGACTACATAGAGCATGGAGTTCAGAGACTCGAGCTGAAGTGATAGCTACCAGAAAGAGTGTTTTCCAAGATAGTAACTTCATTGAGCATGAAGCTGCGGGTTCAAAGGGGGAAAGAATTAAGGACGCCAGAACCAAGTTGAGATCCTACTGAGGAGGAGGATCCCTGATAGGTGGTTTGAGGAGAAAAACTCCCTTTAGAAAAGCTTTGCAGAGCTTGTGAGACATAATGGAAGACTCTGAGACACCGACATGAAAATTAGATATAGCCGCCAATTGAACCTTTATGGTGGACGGAGACGAACCTGAGTGAAAAAGTTCGGCTAGAAAATCCAAAACAGAATGAATAGAAGCAGTGAAAGGATCTATATCCTTTGACTGTGCCCAACAGGAAAAACGTTTCCACTTACTATTATAAATCTTCCGAGTGGAGGATTTATGAGAGGCTATCAAAATATCGGGAACTGAGTGAGATATTAGAGGAAGCCTGGCTAAAGTTGGAATTGGAGGAACCACGCTGTGAGGTTCAGAGAAGGGAGGGAGTGTTGCAACTGACCCGACTGATGGGTCAGGAGGTCTGGAACTGGGTCCAGATGCCAGGGTTGCTCCAACAGATAATGGTGAAGAAATGGGAACCAAACCTGTCGAGGCCAGTAAGGGGCAATGAGGATCATGGAAGCTTTCTGAGCGATGGCTTTCTGAATTAGTTGAGATATCAGTGGGAAGGGTGGAAAGGCATACAGAAGTCCCCAGGGCCAATCGTGGACTAGAGCGTCTCTGCTGGGGTGGCCTGGTTGGGGAAAGAGGGTGAAGAAATCGTCGCACTTGCTGTTTTGGGGAGTAGCAAAAAGGATGCAGCAAGGCCGGCCCCACTTTTGAAAAACTTTCTCCAACACTGAATTCTTCAGAGACCACTCGTGAGGCAGGAGAATAGCTCTGCTCAATTTGTCCGCAATCACATTGGACTTCCCGGGAATGTGCGTTGCTAACAGAAACCGCTGAGAAGAAATCGCCCATTGCCACAGTCTGAGTGCCTCTCGACATAGGGGGTAAGATCTGGTTCCGCCTCGTTTGTTGATGTACCACACTACAGACATATTGTCTGTCTGAATTGCTATAGTTCCCTTGGGAAGAGTCTTGTAAGGCTTGCAACGCTAGAAGCACTGCTCTCATCTCCAGGACATTTATGTGCAAGTGGCACTCGAAAGGTTGCCACATGCCTTGGACCGTCCTGCCCTGGTAATGCCCCCCCCCCCCCCCGATCAGGGAGGCGTCCGTTGTCACTGTAGCAACCGGAGGGGAAGGAACAAAAGGTCTCCCTAGGAAGAGCTGGGGAGATGTGATCCACCAAGAGAGATGATTCTTGCACGATTGTGTTATAGGTTCATAGGTTCATACTAGGCTATCTGCCCTAGGGCATTTATAAGCCTAGCCAGAGTGTGTGTGGCTTTCACCACCCCTTACGATGAGAACACTATACCCATTAGTTTGCTGTGCCTCTGTCCAGCAGTGATACAGAGATGATTCCCGGGGTAAACCTACGATCTCCCATTCACTCATCAAGATTTCTCATGAACAGAGTCAGTGAGGGGCTCTGCCTCACATGGACTGGGATTCTGTTCCATAGTGTAGGGAGTCTCTGGGTGATGAATCTGTCCCTCCAGCACGTCCTATTTATATCGTGTTGAGGTTTAAGTCTCTTGCTCTCGTGGCTCTGGTGGATTTGGATTTTTTGAGGTGGAGCATGTCCATTAATTCCGGGTTGGACATGGCCTTGTATGTCAGGCACAGATCACCTCTGAGCAGACGGTATGCGACTGAATAGAGCTGGAGTTTCTTCAGTCGGGCATCGTATGACATATGTTTGAGCCCCTTTATCCTTTTGGTGAGGAACTTTTGGGGTCTTTCCAACTGCTGCAGGTGTCGGGTAAGGTGCATTCCGAATGGGGCATTGTACTCGATCATTGGTCTGATAAGTGAAGAGTACAGGGGTACAATGACCTCTCCTGATCTGGATGTGAATCTCTTCATGATCAGGTGGGCAATGTAGAAGGTCTTCCTAACCACTTTGGCAATGTGAGTGTCAAAAGAGAGGTTACTGTCAACTTGGGTCCCCAAGTCCCTGATAACTTCTTCCGTGTTTAATGGATTACCACCTATGTGGTAATTAGGGGTTACCTTGTTTTTCCCAAAGGGTATGACTATACATTTTTTGGCATTTAGCTTAAGGCCATGGCTCTGGCACCAGTTATCCATTTCTATGAGACCTCTCTGGAGGATGTCTGTGTCTGATGGAGTGTCAATTATGGTGCCCAGTTTGCAGTCATCTGCAAATTTTGTCAGCCACAATCCCCCTATGTTTGCCTGCACGTCAGAAAAATAAATGCCGAACAAGAGGGGGCCCAGGACTGAGCCCTGTGGGACACCGCTCGTGACCGGCTTAGAGTCTGACATGGCACCAGCAACTCTAACCCTGTGTGTTATCCGAATAGGATGGGACATTGGAAGTCGTTGGAAAGACCACTGTGTGAAGAGCATTCATTGTAAGATTCTCATATGGAAGCGAGCTAATGGTAGAAGAGGGATGGCCGTCGCCATTATCCCCAAGACCTTTAGGATCAGTCTGGCTTTGACTTTGTTGCTCTGCAAGACAAGAGAGACTTGTCTGTGTATGTCTGCTATTCTCTGCTCTGTGAGTCTGGCTGACATGTTGACTGTGTCTAGATTTGCACCTATGAAGGTAATAACACGACAAGGCGACAAGACAGACTTTTCGTAATTTATTGAAATGCCTAGTGTTTGACATGTGTTTAAGGTGTAGTCTCTGGCAAGAAGGAGAAGATGCTTGGTGGAGGCTGTTAGGAGCCAGTCATCTAAATATGGAAACACCTGGAATCCTTGTTGTCTCAGCCAAGAGGCGACCACTGCCATGCATTTGGTAAACACTCGGGGGGGCTGTAGTGAGACCAAAGGGCAGGGCCCTGAACTGAAAATGACTGGTTCCCAGCCTGAAGAGGAGAAATCTCCTGGAGCGTCGGTTCATTCTGATGTGACAGTACGCATCTTGGAGATCTATAGAGCACATCCAGTTGTCCCGCCCCAGAAGGGGCAGGATGGACTGCAGCGTGACCATCCGAAATTAGAAGTTATGTACCTACCATAACGTTCCATGTTAGTTGTCTTCATCTCGCCTTCTTCTTGCTGGATGGGTTCGGAGCCGATCCTCGGCTCCGACTCGGCACTAGCTTTAGCTCGAGAACTCCTTTTACCAGCTCGAGGCAACCCTATATCCCATGATGCAAGGCGGAACTACCTCAGATCTCGTTTGGCAGCTAACTAACCCTGCTAAAGACTTATCCTAATATAATTAGGAACCATGGTTCCTAAAAGAAGTCCTCATAACAATGCTCCAGAGGAAGCAATCTAATAGGAACGCTCCAAGATCTGTCCAGGCCAGGGGGAAGGAGGGTGGGACACAAGAAGAAGGCGAGATGAAGACAACTAACATGGAACGTTATGGTAGGTACATAACTTCTAAATGTTAAGTTGTCAATCTCGCCTTCATTCTTGCTGGATGGGACCGTCCTAGCACCTGTATCCCGGGTGGCTCAATGGAACAGACTCTTGAGAACAGTGGAACCAAAACTGGCCCTATCTCTGGAGGCCAAATCCAACTTGTAATGAGACACAAAAGTATGAGGCGTGGCCCAAGTAGCTGCTGCACAAATAGTGTCAATGGGAAGTCTATCCTGAAAGGCTACAGAAGTGGATAGACTCCTGGTCGAATGAGCTTTTGGCTTAGAAGATAGTTGTTTGCCCTTAGAGAGTACACATAGGAAATGGTGGAAGTCAACCATCTAGATAAGGTCACTTTAGATACTGGAAGACCCAACCTGTTTCCTGCATAGGAGACAAACAATTGGTCTGATTTTCTAAGTTGTTTAGTCCTATGTAAGTAGTACCTGAGCTGACGATGAACATCCAAAAATGCAGCTTCTGTTCAGCTCTGTCAGAATAGTTAGGAAAGAAAACTGGTAGATCAATAGATTGGTTAATATTGGCTTGAGATACAACCTTGGGAAGAAAGGAAGGGTTAGTCCTGAGCGAAACCCTATCCTTATGAAACACCAGATAAGGTGAACGAATACAGAGGGCCTGAATCTCAGAAACTCTTCTTGCAGAAGTAACAGCCAGCAAAAATATAGTTTTCCATGTCAACAACTTTAAAGAACACGTAGCAGACGGTTCGAAAGGAGGTAGAATTAGGGATGCCAACATTAAGTTCAGATCCCATTGCGGAGGAGGATGTTTCACAGGCGGTTTTAGGAGAAAACTCCTCTCAAAAGGCTTTGCATAACCTATGAGACATGATGTTATTGTCCTGCAAGCCAACATGAAATTTGGAAATAGCAGCCATTTGTACTTTGACTGTAGATGATGACGATCCTGAATGAAAAACCTCCGCCAGGAAATCCAAAACAGAATGTATAGGAGCGGTGAAGGGATCAATATTTTGGCGTTTGCCCAAATAGAAAAGCGTCGCCACTTGCTAGCATAAACAGTTCTAGTGGACGACTTTAAAGAAGACACTAAAATGTCTCTGACTGAGTCAGAAATCATTGGTAGCCTGGCTAGGGAAGGAAGTGGAGCAACCAAGCAGTGAGGTTGAGAGAATGAATGGCTCGGTGCTGCTGACCCGACTGGTGGATCAAAAGATCCGAACTGGGTCCAGATGCCAGGGCTGCACCAGAAGGTGATGATGTAGAGACGGAAACCAAATTTGTCGAGGCCAATATGGAGCAATGAGGATCAATTTGGCTCTCAAAACGGTGGCTTTCTGAATGACTTGTGGAATCAATGGAAAGGGGGGAAAAGCATAAAGAAGTCCCCGAGGCCAATCCTGGGTTAGAGAGTCTCTCAAGGGTTGGCCTGGAAGAGAAATAGTGTGAAGTAATCTGGGCACTTGCTGTTTTGAGGGGTAGGGAAAAGAACGGAACAAGGAGGTGCCCACTTCAGAAAAATCTGATCCACTACAGACTGATTGAGAGACCACTCGTGAGGCATCAGAATAGATCTGCTTAGCCTGTCCGCCAATAGGTTGGACCTGCCGGGATGTGCGTTGCTATCAGAAACCGCTGAGAAGAGATCGCCCATTGCCAAAGTCTGAGAGCTTCTCGACATAAGGGATAGGACCTGGTTCCGCCCTGTTTGTTGATGTACCAGATCACGGACATGTTGTCCGTCTGTACTGCAATAGTCCCTGTGGGAAGAAAGTCGCCGACGGCTTGCAACGTTAAAAGCACTGCCCTCATCTCCAGGACATTTATGTGCAGGTGGTATTCTATGGGTTGCCACGTCCGTGGACCATCCTGCCCTGATAATGCCCCCACCCGATCAGAGAGGCATCCGTGGTGACTGTGGCAACTGGAGGAGGGGAACAAATGGTCGGCCCTGCTGAAGAAGAGGGGAAGATACCCACCATCGTAGATGAGCCCTGCAAGACTGTGTCACTAAGATCTCGTGTCTCATGGGCAGATCGTGGTACGACCACTGCGTGAACAACATCCACTGCAGGAGACGCATGTGGAAGCGAGCTAGTGGAAGAAGAACAATGGCTGCAGCCATTAGGCCTAGAACCTTCAAGACAAACCTGGCTTTGACCTTGTTGCTTTGTAACAGAAGCTGAACAAATTTCTGGATGTCCAGAATCCTTTGATTTGTTAGTCTGGCTAACATTTTGACGTATCTAACTCTGCCTATAAAGGTGATAGATTGGCAAGGCAGCAGAGAGGATTTTTCAAATTCACGAAATTCCTAGACTCTTGCAAAGCTGTAAGGTGTAATCTCTGGACCGAAGAAGCTGATCCCTGGAGGTGGCGGAGAGGAGCCAGTCGTCCAAATAAGGAAACACTTGGAATCCTCGGCGTCTCAGGTGAGCTGTGACCACCGCCATGCATTTGGTGAACACTCTGGGGGCTGAAGTGAGGCCAAAGGGCAGTGCTCTGAATTGGTAATGACTGGCTCCCAGCCGGCGGAGAAACCTTCTGGAGCGTCTGTGAATCTTTATGTGATAGTACGCATCCTGAAGGTCTATCGAGCACATCCAGTTGTCCTTGCCCAGAAAGGGCAGAATGGATTGCAGCGTGACCATCCGAATCTTGCCTTTTGACAGACTTGTTTAGTCTGCTTAGGTCTAGTATTGGTCTCCAATCTCCGTCCTTTTGGGGACCAAAAGAATCTTGAGTCGAAGCCGAATCCTACTTGGTATGCCGGCACTGTTTGGATGCCTCTTTTTGCCCCGAGTTTTGAAACTTCCTGTTTTCCCAAATCCCTCTGACCGGGTGAGATGTCTGGAAGGGATTGTAGAGGTAATGGAAACCTTCGAAGGGATTTTGTAACCCTCGGATATAATCGACTGTACCCACTTCTCTTGTGATAGGGATTGCCAGGCTACTGGGTACAGCGAAATTCTTCCCCGACTGCCTCCAAGGGTGGACAGTCGGGCAACACCTCAGGGATGCTGAAAGGGCTTCTCAGGAAGAGGCTCCCTGTTGCCCTGGTTCTGAGGACCCCCTGCCTCTAGGGCGGCGTCTATTATTGTTACCCCTCTGCCTCTAGGGGTAAACTGACCACGTGTGTCCGTGTAGCTCCTTGGGCTTTACGGAACCACATCTTCCCCTTCTGACCCTTGGGATATGGTCTAGAAGGAGTGGAAAACTGGACTCCAACGGCAGAAAGAGTTTTACCGTCTTGTTCACATCTGGTCAAAGTATCCTTCACCTGAGGTCCGAACAAAGCCGAACCGTCAAAGGGGTGTTGGTGAAGGACGCCTTAAAGGGGTCCATAAAATTACACAGCCGCATCCAGGCTTGGCGTCTAAGAGCAACACCTGTGCCTGCGGCCCTCGTTCCATCGGCTGCATAAGATATGAGCCGCATGGAGGAGTTAGATATCGAATTCAGGATAGCTAGCTGACAGGCAATCTTTTCCTGAGCCCCAGCAGCTGAAGGATCCTGGACTACTTCCCCCAGTTCCTTGAGAATATCTCGTTGAAGCCTGGTGAAGTGACAAAGGTAATTCAGCGAACGCATTGCAAAGGTCGCTGAAGAAAACATCCGCTTTCCATACCTGTCCATGGTCCTAGAATCCTTATTAGGAGGATGGACAGGTACTGAAGGATCCGCCAGTTCCTTCTTAGTGGCCGCCACCACCATAGCATCCACAGAGACACCTTTGGACAGGAACTGTTTGTCCGAAGGGGCCGTGATGAATTTGGATGGTCTCCTGGGGACAGGTTCCACAGAATCTGGAGCCACGCCTTCCGAGCCACTACCTGCATGAGTGGGTCGAAGGCGGAGACACCAGGAGGTGGAGGGTCGGGATCCAAAAGCCTCCAGGTATACCGACTCATCCTCGGAGGGGTCAATGGAGGGCCAATTCCCCTCTGTTTGAGGAGCTCAAGGATGTCTGAAAATGAGACATCCTCAGAGGGGACCGTGGGGAACCCTCCGACTCATCTAAGTCGGTATCAGATGTAGTAGACTCAGGGAGTCTGTGTGTTTCCTCTTACCGTCCTCTTCCGAGGGGTTCACCTGCAGGGTCAGGAGAAACCTCGAAGAGGAGGAAATTCCCAGTGGGGAAACCTGGGGCGATGGATCCCTGGGCCTGAGAGCAAGAGGCTGGCAAGAGGCTTCTGCAGGCACTGATGAGGGAGGAGCTAGAGGGATAGACCGTTGACCAGGCTCAGAGGCCAGGACACTCCTCATCACCTCAAAGGCTCCTCTCCCCGGGAGACCTGAACACACCGCTCCGAAGAAACAGGAATGGTCGGCTCCAAGGAGAGAGAAGGCTCCGAGGCAGATGTCGGCGCCGAGCTTACCAAAGCCGAGCTCCGAGAGGGAGAGCGGGGTCGGACAAGGGTCCGATGCCACTAGCCCCTCGGAGCCGACAGTGGAAACCCGACGACCGGATCCCTCCAAGGAAAGTCTCAAGGAGGAGATCGGAGCCGAGGATGACGGAGCCGAAGGATGTATCGGCTCCGGCATCGAAACAGTCGCTGTCCCAAGAAGCTCCGGCTCCGAACTCTGGTGTGGAGTCGGAGGAGGAATCTCAAGAATTGGGGCTGTAGCCGAAGTCTGTTGAGACGGGCTATGGAGCATTTGGGCCAGTGCCTGAGACTTCAACAGCCTGCTTACCACCCTCTCCAAATCGTGGTCAGACAGCCTGGAAGATCTCGAAGATCGGCTCCGATGGCCCCGCTCCGACAAAAGAGGAGCCCCGGGACCCGAGTGGATATTTAGTACCGAAGGGGACCGGGATCTCTTGCGGGCCGGAGCCATCGGAGCCGAAGTCCCTTGAACCCCAGATGGAGCCGAGGCTGGATAAAGTGTCGGCTCCAGCCGAGCCGACAAGGCAACAGTAGTCAGGGTATCGGAGCCGGCCGCCACCGAACCCACTACTCTGGCAGAAGAAGCATCGGTCCCAGCCGGAGCCGATATCGGCTCCGACGGAGCCGGAGCCACCGGAGGAGGCTTAGACACTGTAGCCTGAGCCTTCGGTGGCTTAAGAGGTTTTCCTGCCCTTGGTTAGGAGGAGAACCTTCAGGTTTCAACAAACCTCGGAGGATCAGTTTGTTCCTCCTTTCCTGCAGGACTCGCTGGCTAAAGGCATGACACAACGCACAGGAGTCCTGCAGGTGCAAAGGCCCCAGGCAATACACACAAGAAGTGTGACCGCGTGTCAGGGACATTTTCTGACAGCACTGGTCACACTTCTTGAAGCCTGAGACCTTGCCTTCCCTAGACATCCTAAAAGGATATACACAAACAGTCCCCACAAACACACAACTTAATCCCTACACAGACACACAGGAAGGGAATAACTTGGGAACTAGGCCTGACTAAAACTTTCACTGAAAAAACTATATTAAAAGTTTAAAAAAGGAAGGGAATAGGGTGGGCTGTACTAAATACAGGCTAACCTAACACTGAAGGGAAATTAAACCCCTAACTAACTTTTTTCTTATTTAACAAGAAAAACTTACCTCAGCTGGCAAAGGAGACCTCTTTCGCTAAGCGGCAAACGAGATCTGAGGTAGTTCCGCCTTGCATCATGGGATATAGGGTTGCCTCGAGCTGGTAAAAGGAGTTCTCGAGCTAAAGCTAGTGCCGAGTCGGAGCCGAGGATCGGCTCCGAACCCATCCAGCAAGAATGAAGGCGAGATTGACAACTTAACATTTTTGTTTTCTTGACAAACTTGTTCAAGTTGCTGAGATCCAAAATAGGTCTCCAGTCTCCTGTTTTCTTTGGAACCAAAAAGAATTTGGAGTAGATTCCGGATCCTTGTTGGTCTGCTGTAACTGGTTGAATAGCTCTTTTTGCTAGCAGCTTTGAAATTTCTAATGCCGCTTGCTCCCTTTGACTGGGTGGAACGTCTGGAAGGGATTTTCCGGACTGTTTTGGAATGCGAAAGAAAGGGATTTTGTAGCCTTCGGAAATGATAGACTGTACCCATTTGTCTTGAGTAAGGGAAAGCCAGGCTTCTGGGTACAGAGATAATCTTCCCCCGACTGCCTCCGAAGGTGGACAGTCGGGCAACACCTCAGGGATGCTGAAAGGGCTTGTCAGAGAAGGGTTCTCGACTGCCCTGATTCTGCGGGCCCCCTCTGCCTCTGGGACGGCGTCTATTATTATTGTTCCCCCCTCTGCCTCTAGGGGGGAACCGACTCTGTGCGTCAGGCGAAACCCCTTGTGGTTGTTTGCGGAACCCCATCTTTCCCCCCTTCTGGCCCTTGGGGTAAGGCCTAGAAGGAGTAGAAAAACGGACTCCGACGGCAGAGAGAGTTTTGCCATCAGTCTCGCACCTAGTCAGGGTTTCCTTCACTTGAGGACCAAAGAGGGATGATCCATCAAAAGGGGAGTTAGTGAAGGACGCCTTGAAAGGGTCCGCAAAGTTACACAGCCGCATCCAGGTGTGCCGACGTAACGCCACACCTGTACCTGCCGCTCTACTCGCCCCATCCACCGCATATGAAAGAAGACGCATGGAGGAGTTAGCTATTGAGTTGAGGGTCGCTAGCTGAGAGTTCATCCTATCCTGAAAACCCGCAGCTGTTGGATCCTTTAACATTTCACTCGCTTCCTTGAGCAAATCCCTCTGGAGACGAGTGAAATGACACAGGTAATTCAGCGAGCGCATAGAAAAGGTCGTTGACGAGAACATCCGCTTCCCGTACCTGTCCATAGTCCTAGACTCCTTGTTAGGAGGATGAACAGGCACTGAAGGATCAGCAAGCTCCTTCTTGGTGGCTGCAGCCACCACCATAGCATCAACAGAGACGCCTTTGGTCAAGAATTCTTTGTCTTTGGGGGCAGTGATAAATTTTGATGGTCTCCTGAGGGTGGGTTCCACTGAGTCAGGAGCCATCCAAACCTTCCTCGCCACCACTTCCATGAGGGGGACAAAGGGAGGGGACACCCAGGAGGTGGAAGGGCGAGAGCCAAATGCCTCAAGATACACTGATTCATCCTCCGAAGGGTTGAGGGCTGGCCAATTCCCCCTCTGTTTTAAGATTTCGAGGATGTCTGCGAATGAGACATCTTCAGAGGGGGAACGAGGGGAACCTTCAGAATCCTCTAAATCAGTGTCAGAGGTGACAGACTCAGGGGAGTCGATGTGCTTCCTCTTGCCGTGCCTCTTCCTAGGGGGCTCTCCTACCGGGTCAGGAGAGGCCTCGGAAGAGGAGGAGATCCCCACTGGGGATACTTGAGGAGCTAGCTCTCTACGATCCGGGATGAGGGAGTGAGAAGAAATCACCGCAGGCACCGTGGAGGGAGGAGCAGATGGAGCCGACTGTGGGGTTGAACCAGGTTCCAACACGCTCCTCATGACCTCGAAGGCACCCCCGTCAGCCAGAGCCAGAGGTCTCCGCTCCGAAAAGCTGAAAACCTCCCTCGGCACCGACAGTGATGGCTCCGAGGTCGATGTCGGAGCCGAACTCACCAGCGCCAAAGTACCGAGAGGGAGAGCGGGGTCGGACAAGGGTCCGATGCCACTCGCCCCCTCGGAGCCAAGGGAAGTCCGGCGCCGAGATTCTTCCAAAGAAGACATCGGAGCAGACGACGGCACCGAAGACAAAGGTATCGGTTCTGACGCACCCGCAGTCTCGGGTCCGAGCTGCCCCGGCTCCGAACTCAAGAGAGTCAGAGGAGGAATACTCTGAGTGACAGGATTAGCCATCGACTGTTGAGTCGGGCTCTGAAGCATCTGGGCCAGTGCCTTGGACTTAAGAAGTCGACTCACTACCCTCTGAAGGTCATGATCTGACCTCGACGACCTAGAGGAGTGAGACTTATGGCTCCGTTCAGACAACAATGGAGATGCTGGAGCCGATAGATGGTGACCTGGACCTCTTTCTAGAAGTCGGTTCCGATAGCCTTATCAGAGTCGACTCAGCAGTGACTACCTCGGCTCCGGCCGGAGCCGAGGGAACAGTGGGAACATGTGTTCGAGAATCATCAGCTCCAGCCGGAGCCGATGTTCAAACAGGTTTCGAAGCCCCCGAAGACGACTTAGATACAGGAGCCGATGGTCTGGTAGGCTTGGAGGGTTTCCCCGAAGATTGAGTCGGGGGACCCTCAGGCTTCAATAAGCCCCTTAAAATAAGCTTATTTTTTCGCTCCTGCAGGACTCTAGGGCTGAAACTATGGCAAACAGCGCATGAGTCCTGCAGGTGCAAAGGTCCCAGGCAGTATACACAAGAAGTGTGACCGTCTGTCAGAGACATCTTCTGAAAGCATGAGTCACACTTTTTAAAGCCTGAGACCTTCGATTCTTTAGACATTGCTAAAGAAGATAGTGTAATCACTCACACTCACACACACAGACTACACTAAATGAAATTAAACTAATTAAACTAAATTAAACTAAATAATCCCTACAGAAAACACAGTCACTCCAACTACTAGGAAGGGAGGGACAGGGCCAAAAGGCCTAAGGGAAGAACTTGAAAGTTCTTGGAAAAAAAAGGGGAGAATTTGCAAGGGAATGTTAAAGAAACTACCTAAATAAGTAAATAATACAGAAAAACTAACTTAAAGGGGGTCTATCTCAGTTAACTTTGTTTTTAAAGTAACTAACCTGAAGATCCGGTTGGAAGAGCACCTCGATCGCTATAGCGGCAAACTTGATCTGAGGAGTTACCACCTAGCATTGTGGGATATAGGGGAGCCTCGAGCCGGTGGAACTAGCTCTCGAGCTTTTAGAGTGGCCGAGTCGGAGCCGAGGTTCGGCTCCGAACCCATCCAGCAAGAATGAAGGCGAGATAGACAACTTAACATCTAACTTTAACAAATTAACCAAAAACTAACTTGGCCCTAAGGCCTAGTTATATAAGGGGAAGGAAGGGCAGAGGGGATAGAAAATAGACCCAAAAGGGGGCTATATAAAGCAGGTTACTCTAAGAGGGTGAAAAGGGGAAATAACGAACACTAATCCTGAAAATAAAAGGGAAAAACCTTACCCGAAAAGCTGTTTTTTTGAAAATTTACCAGAGAGCCGGCAAAAACACAACCTCGCAGCTAAGCGGCAAACGAGATCTGGGTAGTTAGCGCCTAGCATTGTGGGATACAGGGTTACCTCGAGCCGGTAAAAATAGCTCTCGAGCTTTGGTATAAGCAAGAATGAAGGCGAGTTTGACAACTTAACATCTGATGTTACCACTGTCTGGTCCTCAGATTCATCAAACCCGACAGAAACATTCAGTGGCGGCTGGACAACAACAGATTCAGAATGAGCTCTTTTAGCTTTCTTCTTAAAAAAAGAGGTGGCTGAACTTTGGGACAGGCGGACCAGCCATGGTACCCCTAGTCAGTAACTTCAGGCGTTGGTTTTCCAGATAAAAAGAAAGGGAGGGCAAATTCCATCAAAATGTCTTGGGGACAAAAGCCAGACATATCACAAAGAGTATGGTTATGCATAGCACCCAAACAAAAAGACACTTCTCCTTATGGGAAACCTGCTTCCACACTGGCATCTCCCCTTTTTGTGTGGCATGAAAACAAACTACAAGGAGAAAAAAGAAAAGTAAGAAGACCCCAAATCGGGCAGTTACCTGTAAAAGGCTCGGTAGAAGAAAACCAGATTAGCAGACGGCATACAGACCAAATTCAGTAGTTGTGTTCAGACTGGCTGCAAAGAATTTCTTAAGATTAGGTGTCATTATGTCACATATGCACCTTATTCTTTGCACATAGGACATACGTCCGATATACGATGACATGAAAGTGTAAAGGCTTTGGTATACTGGCTGCATGCTAGGCTATACTTGGCAGTGTATCCCAAGAGTAAATGAATATTGCAACAGTGATAAGGAAGGACATCTACACCCAAGGTGGAAGGCTCTGAAGCTGGAGGACTGGGCTAGCTAGCTAGCTTCAAGGCTGAGTCTTCTTCACCAAACCTCCTAAAAAGTTAGAGTGTGGGAGCTAGGACCAGTACCAGGGATGCTGGGGTCTAATAAATAAACACCAGTACCTGGAAAAGGAGTTCAGAAGTAAAGGACAATTGTACCCTTGGGGTTCTGCAAAGGGACAAAACTGAAGAAACCATCCTCATAACTAAGAATGCTCGACTAGCAAAGTAGAAATATCCTGACATGAGAAACAACCTTGAAAACCCTGAACCTTCTGCACCTTACTAAGGCCCCCTGTGGACACCTGGGAAAAGGCATCCAGCTGTGTTGCAAATTATTAAATTTTACAAGCATGGCTTATCTGTGATGTTAGAATCTTGCTTCTTGTTTACAGAAAGGCTAACAGAGGTAAGCAGCTGAAATAAGGGGCTAGGCACAGGCAAGCTGCACTTCCAGGCAGACTTTTCATGCTCATGACAGCTGGCAGGTTGGAATCTTTAACAATCAGCATTTTAAGTTTTTCCATTTTCCTAACCATGTACTTTTCTTTCAAGGATTTTCTCCTCTCACCTTCACTGATGGATGGTTCTCCACCTGGTGAGAAGTATATACAGCCCGGTCTAGCTCAAGGAGACACTTATGATCAGGAAGACCCTGACATTATGACTGCAAAGGCGGAGAAGTTTCTTAATAAAAGTTTTAAATGACAACTAAAAGAATATGCCTAATCCCCAATAGCCATTCTCTCAATATATAACATGTCCTTACTTTGCAAAACATAAAATAAGGTTGTTCATTTTTATACACTCAGCACATCATACAGAACACCAGTGCAGGGATAGCCAAATGTCTACCTAGTGCAGGTAGACTTGCATACTTAACACACTTACTTTAAGGGTACTTTAGGACAGGTACTTCCCTCCTCTAAGTCAAAAACTTATCAGTTCATGAATATTCACATATGCTTCACAGTTCCATCCCATTAAAAATTAAATGTGGAAGACCTTTCACACAGCTAGTCCAGGCTTCCTGGAATAGTAGAGCCTTACTGGATTTTTCAGTGTTAAAAAAAAATGGTTAAAAGAATGTCTACCGAAGGAATATAAATGCAAATGCTACAAAGATGCTGGATAATTGACCATGTCTGTAGAATAATCGCATCAACCTAATAAATATGTTAATCCAACTGCTTGGCATTTACTCTGCTGTCACTTTTACTAAGCTGTTGTTCCAGACTGCTCAGACTGAACATTTAAGCTCGGACTTCAATGCACTGAACCAACAGGTTATGTACACTGATTACATATGTAGCTATCTACATCAACTGTGTACTCTTTTTATATTATATCCTGGCTTTACCTCCAAAGTTATGCTTTGTGTATATATTTCTATATGTCAATTACCAATTTCTTTTGTGGATTTGTTTCTACTCTAATTTGTTTTACCTAGGGTTTGGGTTTGTACCAGCCCATCAAACTGGTTAACACACAGACAGACTGATGGTTTCCTCTCCTGCCCAGGGAAATAAAAAAAAAAAAAAAAAAAAAAAGACGTGCCAGCATTTTAGGGAACTCAGACTTTTGCAGACTTGCTGGTGAACCTTTCCAAGGACATTTTTCTTGGGGAAAAAAATTCTCAAAGAAAAATCAGGAAAAAATTTGGAATAAAGTTAGCCAATAATCCCCCCCCCCCCCCCAGCAACTAGACTATCTAGTACTGAATGGTGCCCCTCTCTTCAATACCTGCATCTTCCTTTTTGTTGAGTTTTCCCCCAACTTTCCCATTCTACCACAGCAGATTACTTTAAAGTAGGGTAAGAGATGAACAAGAGAGCTATAGCACACATAATTAATACCCCAAAGGGCTTTTTTGTTTGTTTTAATTATACCTTATTTCCCTGGCATAGTGAACACTGCTCATGGCAGACTGTTCACCAATGGCATTTCAAGTGTGCCTCACCACTTCTGCAGGTGCCTGAGATGTCACTGCCAACCACACAGCAAACAAACACCCTTGTCATGGAGTTTTTAATCTCCATTTAGGGCCATGACAAAAGACGCTCCCATTATACATGATCTTACAGGTCTATATTATGTCCTTGAAGAGCTCTTCATCGACCCTTAAACCGCGAAATCACAAAACAGCGAACGTCCACATCAGCTAGTTCTTTCCCTGGGAAAGAAATTGCATGGCCATCCTTGTTAGTTTGCTGTTTTCCCCACTGTAGTGCGATCTTGGAGTTGATATATTTAGTTAGGGGATGTGGGGGGCACAGCCCCCCACTTTGTAATGTTTTTCTTTTTAGGGCAAGCGATTTCTTTCCCAGGGAAATAAATCGCTGATTTGGACGTTCACTGTTTTGTGATTTTGCGGTTTAAGGGTCGATGAAGAGGCAAATTGATGAAACACCTCTTCAAGGATATAAAATAGACCCGATCTTACACCCTCATCCCAGTGAGAAGGTATTGCCACTTATTATCCTCTCATACTGACCAGCTCCTCAATTACCCAAGTCAAACCTGGGGACCCACTCGCCTACATCACTGACCTGGCTAATATTTAGTCAATACTCCCTGGCATGAAAACAATAACCATCTCTAAACATTAAAATAAATATTTCCCAAGCTACATGCTTACTGCTCTCTCTAGAAGTCACTTGGAAGGAGCTGATAAGATTGATGAACATTTGCTTCTTGCAACAAAAAAGAACTGAAGTGAAGATGGGATAGGATGGGCTGCTATCTTCTTCACTACTGAGAATCATGCTGACATTCTCAGTATAAGGACAAAACCAGCTCCACCCTTGGGATGTCCAACAGCTCTGGAACTCTGAAAAGAAGGGCAGAAAACCATCTGCACTTAAATTCATACGCATAAGGAATTATATGATCCTTGAGATGTACACCACTAGCATTTCTGTTCCCATTACTCAATTATTAGCACCAATACCAAAGGCACGTTTTCTCATTTGGGACATGATGCACATTTTACCTGCATCTCAATAAAAAAGCACATCTTTTAAACAGAAGAGAATGTTCTATAGTTTGCTGATTTGGCAACTTTCAAAAGAATTGCAAAAACAAAAAACTTCTTATGAATCTGCTTTAAAAAAATGCAAAATGTGAGAGACAAATTCTTTTCATACAAAATTGTAAGTTCCTAAAAAAAACTACAAAGTGAAAACCCACTGAAACACAGCCGGACAATGGCCACTCAGTGTAGCACTTACCGACAGGCAGGTCCTCCAGAAGAATATCAGAACAGTAAGAATGCCCACCAGTGCTGTAACCACAACAGACTCCCAAGATACGCCGTAAAAATCTGGACCAGGTCTCATGTCCTCTGGTAATGCTGACACAAGCTGAAATGCAACAGCAGAGTTGAAAACCGCAATAGGATACTAGACTTAATGCAGACATACATTCACTCAACAGTTAAAGGAGATTCAAAACACTCTTACCTTGTACTAAAAAAAATCAAAAATTGTTTTACTAACAATATTTAAAACAAAAGCTCTTCATCTTTTACATAAATAATACTCTGCTACAAAGCATAACATACACAGTTCTAAGAATGTTACTGGATTTTATAACAGCTAAATAAAAATAAAATTTCCAAAGGACAACAAAGAGCCATTTCTAAGTGAGTTAAAATATGACTTTACTATATTCCAATAAACCATTAAACTGAACAAACACCTCAGTGGTGGAGAATATTCTTTTGCATATACACAACTGTATTGTTTACTTTTATCTGTGATAACCTTTATGTCTATACTAAGGTTTTGTGATTATCATAAACAGAGCAGTAAGATTAGGTCCATTTTCTGTAATTCATAGGGCAAAGACAGCAGGGAATAGGGCTGTTAGGCTGAGTAGACAGACAGGACTTTTAGCCTTATACAGACTCCTCACAGGTAACCTCTGTCTGGCATACAAAGCAATCTCAGACCCGCCTTGATGGGGCTGCTGCATATCCACAAGTTAAGCTCTATTCGAGTAACCCACATGCGCGAACTCAACCTGGTCTACATCAACATGACTTGTTGTTGGGCAGACTTGTGTCCCAGAAACTCCCTCCTCTGTGGAAGGGACACCCCTCTCCACATCAAGCAGAGTACCTCATTAACCCTTTTTAAGCGCAACCTGAATAACTGGATGGGGAACAGATAGTACACCCCATGGGATTCCACCTGTGTCCCTGCTGGACAGGGGCATCGGGTGCTGACTTGTCGGAACATGGTCTAAATTTTTGGCTAGGCTTGTAAGGGCCTCAAGGCCAATAGCCTAGTAACTTCCTATGATTTCCCCTATCCCACAACACTGTTTCACCCTTCACAGATCTCAGGTTAGCCTCACTTAAGAAAAATAATATAAGGCACAAGAAACTTTCTTGGCTAGGACAAGGAAGTTGGACAGAGTCATTACAGAAGGATGTACTTACTCTTTCAAATCTACTGTTATGAGCAATACACACCTTTTGTATACATAAGACTAAGGATTTCCTTAGTAATTTGTACAACAGGGTCTAAAATTCCTCCTATGGAGTGACCCCTAGAACAACATACCCTTGATAATGATAGCCTCTCAAAGGGAGATCTGGATCTGAAAATAAGATGCAACTTTTAATGTTTGAAAAATTGTTAAAGACATATAGCTGATGTACAAATGTCAAAGAGGTGCACTTCTGAAAACAGCTATCAAAGCAACTAAAGCTTCAGTGAACCAATTTCAGGCAATAGGTATCACAAGCAAGACAGGAAAACTTAAAACAAATTAGGCAGCCATCTAGGAAGGGTAAGTTTAAATAAATTGTGGCCCAGAGCTTTAGAAGAAAAAAAGAAAACAAAAAGCTGGTCATCTTTGCACATGAAATTAGCTCAATCATTCAATGGGTAGTGAACGTGCACTCAAATGTGGCAAATGAGGAAAAAATAGAGACAAAATGTATGTACCAATTTAAATTTGACTTGGTTACAATTTTAAATATAAGGATAGTATTGGCCGCAAGAGAAAAAAAATCTTTACATAAAAAAGTGGTTTTCCAAAAACAGCACACAGTTCAGAATTATTTTTGTCTAATGTAAAGGCTTCAACTCTGCTGTACTTCTGGTTCAGAGTCAGAGTCAACTCTTCCAGAAAAAAATACCAATGTCATAGGTGTACTGGATTCTCAGAGAGGAGGCTTTAAAAAAATATGTCTCTTAAGGAAGGCCTTGCACACTTTCAGTGAAGTTAATGGGTAAGAATCTCAGTCTTAATGAAAGTTAAACATTGCAGCCAAATGTCATTTAATGGATAAACACCAGACAATTTCATAAAATATCTGCAAGGCATTTGAATACAATAAGAGCAGGAATGAAAAAGTTATCCCATGCCCTTAGGATTAACCCTCATCATGTCCTTTTATCCCTTTAATTTTGTTTGTGCTGGGCTCTTTTTTTAAATAGAGAAGTGTTACTAGTAATTACTGGAATCCGCTGGCAAGCTACACAGAGTAAAGGTCTGAGTGAAACCTGCCTGATAGATGGGGCAACAATGTTATTACAGGACCAGTGAACAACAGCTTTTCTGAAAGATAAAACAGAATAAACACAGGAAATGCAGTTGTTTAGTCAACTTGCCATAGTTGTTGTGTAGACACTGTGGCAGTCATAATTTTAGTGCTATCAGACATTGGCTGAGGTCAGATGACTAGCTAGACTTTCAGAGAAGATATCCCCCACTCTCCAAACAGGATAAAATCCCTTACCCTGGATATCTTCATGTATTGATATGACAGTGGCATGCACCCAGACATCTTTTGCACTTCAAATTTTTTGGCAACAGTGTCTAAGAGGAGCATGAAAGTACAGTTCTTCAGCATCAGAAGCCCCCCCACACACATACACACAGTAAAAAGGGAAGCAAAGAAAGAGAAATGTGGACAAGATAGTGTGAAGGGACAAATTCAACCATCCTGTCTTCTAGTGCCCCAAATCATGGTGGGAATACTGGAAGGGAATCATCAAGTTCACAATTAATCACATCAATCAGCTGAATGCCTTCTGAGCAAATCTACACAAATCAAAAATTGGAAAGTTGAGCACTTTTTTTTTTTTTTTTTGCAGGAGGACAACAAACCTGCCAACATCCCCATACAGGGGGAGTTCCCATATACCACTCAAGTTACACATGCAAAATCTACAGTCAAACAAAAGTAGGGAAACTGCAACCTCAGTGAAAGCAGAAAGTTGTTTTGGCAAACCTAATTTGTGTGAATGGTAGCCTCACTAAAGACTTTTGGAGACTGACTCTCTCTCAAATGCTGCAGTGACAACAGTCTAATGTCGACAATTACAGTTAGAGGACTACACAAATATATTATGTTCTTTCTGAGGATCCCTTCTGCAGTCTTATTCCTGCCGAAGATTACCAGAGCTAGCCCTCAAATGCAGTTAAGGTGGTTGGGCTATTGAAAAAGAGGGAAAACAGCAAATGTGCCTTTCTAGGATGAGAAGGGTGAACCCTATTTTTGTTCTATATACGAGATCTAAGCTAACTCATCAAAAGAATATGTGGAGAGAGGACCATGTGATGATTTCCAAAATGTCCCATGCATTAACCCGTTTTAGGAAGGGTCTATATTAAATAAACGAAACTTCAAAATGTTGAACGTTCACATGAGCAGAAATTCAGGAAATCGAAATTGCTATTGTGGGGTCTGTGCCCCCCCCCCACCCCCCGCTAAATATATATTCCAACTCAGAGACTGCACTATAGTGAGCAAAGGGCAACTATTCCGATCTTCACTGTACTGCGAGCCAAAAAAATAAACATAAGAGTTCCTGAATTTCTGCTCATATGAGTGTTCAGCATTTTGAACTTTCATCTATTTAAAGTAAACCCTTTAGGAAGGCCTTAATAGTTGCTGTGGATCTTCTAGAACGTGGCCGGACGTTTCCTGAAATGACATTCCATGGATCTTGTGGCAAAAGATAACACAGTGCTTACTGATTTAGGCATGGCATGTTTGGACAAAGGCAACACTTCACTTCAAGTTAAGGAAACAAACAAATGCTGTAACCTTTTCTCCTTGCTTCTTCGGACAGTATTTCAGTTACTTGTAAGCATCTGTAGAGTGTACGACCCTTTCAGTCTTTCTCAAAGGTGTAGGGAAGTAAACTGGTAGCAAGATAGCCTGGTTTAGTGCCACTTAGGGAAAAAGGAAGGGGTTACTATGCAAGATAACCTCATCTTTGTGGAATATGAAGAACAGTTCTTTGCAAATCAAGACGTGGAGTTTTGACACTCTCCTTCCTGATGTGAATCCCATTACAAATGCTGTTCTTCAAGCCAAGAATTTCAAGATAGAAAAAGTCCAGTTCAAAAGAAGGTAAGGTCATATCACCCAACATGAAATGTAGGTCTCAGACTAGAGCAAGAATCCACTTTGGGGAGCATGTGATGAATAAATGCCTTTCAGGAACTGTTTGACTAGTGATCTGGATGCCAGTGGTAATCCAAATCAGGCAAGCAGGCACATATAGGTTCATAGGTAGGTACTGGGCTATCTGCCTGAAGGCATATATTAGCCCAGCCACGTTGTGCGGTATTCACCGCCCCTTTGGTTAGTTCCCTAGGCCCTTGATCTAGCAGCTAGTACCCCTTGGCCCCTATCTAGTAGAGCTGCTGGTATGATCCCTGGTGTGAACTTTCTGTTACCCATCCACTCGTCAAGGTTCCTCTTGAAGAGTGATAGTGAGGGGCTCTGTCTTATATAGATCGGGACATTGTTCCATAGCAAGGGAAGTCTTTGTGAAGGGAATCTATCCCTCCAGCATGTTCTATTCATTGTTGTGCTTAGGTTTATATCCCTAGAACGTGTAGCTCGAGTAGATTTGGTTTTGCTAAGATGTAGCATGTTCAACAGTTTTGGGTTGGACATGGCTCTGTATGTTAGACAGAGATAGCCTCTGAGAAGGCGGTATGCAACAGAAAAAAGCCTTATGTTTTTCAATTGTGCTGCATATGGCAATTGTTTGAGGCCAGTAATCCTCTTAGTGAGGTACCTCTGTGGTCTCTCCAGCTGCTGGAGATGCCTGGCCAGGTACATTCCAATTGGTGCATTGTACTCAATGATGGGACTGATGAGGGAAGAGTAGAGGGGCACCACTACATACATAGATCTTGATGCGAACCCTTTCGTGATCAGATGGGTCACATAGAAAGATTTTCTAACCACATTGGCAACATGGTTATCAAAGGAAAGCTGACTATCTACTTGGGTCCCTAGATCCCTTATTACTTCTTTAGATTTCAGGGGGTTACCTCCTATGTGGTAATTTGCAGGTGCTCTGTTTTTTCCAAAGGGAATTACTACGCATTTTTTAGCATTTAGCTTGAGACCATGGCTTTGACACCATGCATCAGTCTCATTAAGGCCCTTCTGGAGGATATCCATGTCGGCCAGAGACTCTATTATAGCACCCAGTTTGCAGTCGTATGCAAACTTGGTCAGCCACAGCCCTTCAGTGCTTGCCTGTACTTCTGAGAAGTATATGCCAAACAGGAGGGACACCAGGACAGAGCCCTGAGGCACACCGCTCGTTACTGGTCTGGATTCGGACATAGATCCCACTACTCTTACTTTGTGGGATCTGTCTGAGAGCCAGTTTGCGATCCATCTTGTGACGTAAGGGTTTATGCCCAGGTTGGTGAGTTTATCAATAATACCCAAATGGGGAATGGTGTCAAATGCTTTAACAAGGTTAAGGTAAGCTGTGTGTACCTCCTTTCCCTTATCTATAGCCTGAGTAACTGTCTCAAAGAAGTCCACCAGGTCCAGGAGGCATGATCTGCCCTTGACGAAGCCGAACTGGGTGGGGTCAAGTGTTGTGGAGTTCCCCAATCTCTCCATTTATGAGTTCCATAATGATTCGCTCCATTGCCTTACAGATCAGACTGGTCAGGCTTATTGGTCGGTAGTTTCCAGGGTCAGTTGTGGGCCCACCCTTGTGCAGCAGAACCACAGTTGCTGTGCGCCATTCTATGGACACATATCCTGTCGAGAGGCTGACACTGAACAGGGTATTCAGATGCGGGGTTAATTCATTTTGGAGCTTGCGTATGACACAGCCCAGGACACCATCTGATCCCATGGAGGCAGTGTTTTTAGCTTTAGATAGAGCCTTATTAACCAACATATCAGTAATAACTGGAGTTACACTATCCCCTGGAATAGTAATAGGCCCTACAGGTGGTGGTGGTGGGGGGGGATTTGCACTGAACCTGTCAGCCAAGATGTTGGCAATGTCAGTGGGGTCAGTGTATTTTGTTCCACTTTGTACTAGCTCAGAACAGACCTGAGCATTGACATTTAGGTTTTTGACGTAACCATAGAAGGCCTTATGGTTATCCTTGGCAACTTTCTTTTCGAAATTGGCTTTAGTTGACTTGATGAGGGCCCTCAATTTCTTACTAATGCTGATCAGGGATGATTTTTCTACTTGAGACTTGGCCTTTTTTTTTGTGCAAGTCTCCTCCTTTTATTGTATAATTTGCTTATGGCCGGGGCCCAACAGACTGGTTTCTTCTTGCTTGAGGAAGGAGTCTTGGTTTTATTTGGGATAGCACGGTCCATGCAATCCTGAAGATGTATATATAGTGCCTTGGTGTAGGATTCTGCATCCTGGATATCATTATCCTTCTGCAAGGGAATAGTGAAGCTTTCGACTTCTGACGCAAGTAGTTTGAAGTTTGCTTTGGAAAGGTTTTTTACGATGGTTTCTTTGACTGGGGGAGGTGGAGGGGTGAGGATGTCCAGGGTTATCAGTTTGTGGTCTGATCTGACCAGAGAGGGAGTGATAACGGGTGTGGTACAATGGGCGCCCATATTTGTGATTACTAAATCCAATATGTTGTCCCCTCTAGTGGGAGAACATACCAGTTGTTAAAGGGAATTTGAATTTATAAATTCTATGAACCGCTGGGCATAGGAGTTAGAACTTTGGTAGTTTGTCCAGTCTATACCAGGGTAGTTGAAATCACCCAAAATTATGGTATTGGGTAGGACCTTTATATTTTCCAATGCCTCAAGGAATGCTGAGTGAGCATCTTGGGACATGGTGGGCGATCTATAATAGGCTACGACTTGAAATGTGGTTTTGCCTGCTGATAGTTGTGCATGGATGATCTCTGGGGAATCATGCTGCGTCACTAACCTGGAGATGTGGGTATCTTTGATGAATATGGATACACCTCCGCCCTCTGTACTGCGATCTGGTAAATGAGGCCGGAAGGTATGATATGAATTGTAACCTGGTAGTGCTGGGGTGCTCTCTGGAGCCTTGAACCAGGTTTCCGTCACTGCACAAACATCGATTTTCTCCATACTGAGGAGTGCCTCGAGTGCATGCATTTTGAGGTTGAGACTTCTGGCGTTGAGTAGCATTACCCTTAGTTTTTGGGTACCAGTGCTGGTTACGGCGGTTGGTTTGTCCTTTGAGCCTTGCCTAAAAAAGGCACTATAGGGACGGCAAGAGCCTTGGCCAGTATTCGAAAGCCTAGGGGTGACAGGTGCAAACCATCTCTGGTGAAACAGCGAGGCTCGTCTATCATGTCATCCCAGGCAGACAGACACTGGATCCCCTTAGAATGACACCAGAAGCTTAGCCAATTGTTGAAATTGATAATTTTGTCTTTGTATTGTGGTATCATTCTAGGTGAAGGTAGTATGCTACTCAAGGTCAGGGTCATACCAGCTTGGGCTACATGATCAGACAGCTCCTCAATGTCTCTTTTCATTTAGTCCAGGGAGGTATGTCTTAGATCATTCACACCAACATGTACAATGACAGTGTCATACTTGTACTTGTTCTGGAGTGACCTAAGTGCCTGTGTTATGTGGCAGATCCTAGCACCCGACAGGCACCTGACAGTAACCTTCTCCTTGTTCAGCCTGGTGAGTGAAACATCTGTGTGCCTTACTATAGAGTCTCCTATTACTAGCGTGTTGGGTATGGTATTTTGTCTTACGGGCTGTCGAGAGGCATACTGCTGAGGTGAATTATGTGTTTTCTGGCTTGTGTTTGGAGGTGCAAGTTGCTTGCTTGTCTGCTCTGGAGGGCCCTGTTTCTTTTTCAGATTGGTACCTAGTGCCTCCGAATATGTTTTTGTGTATTTATGTGTATATTTTGCCGGTGCTCGTTTTGTAGACCCATGTGTGACTGGTGGTGTGATGCTAGTGTGTCTCTTCTCCTCTTGACTGTCTGTTACAGTCATGGGTTGTGAGCGCTTAGCCTCCAGTCTGGCTGTGTATTTGCATCTTTCACAAGTGTTTGTGTCTACAGGTAAGAGAAGAGGGTTGTCTGTATACATGAGGCAGTTGTGACATTGCCTCAGGATGCCCAATTCCACCAGATGAACTGGAGAGTACACCTGAAGTTGACCTCTGGACATGCTTGGAAAAGTAAATTTCACTTGAGTTGCGGACAATCGAGGGTCTTATGCTGTATTATAATAACGCTGTCTAGGAGATTTGGAAAATATAGTGCTGTCTAGGAGATTTGGAAAAGTGCTGATTTGGGTTATGCAAGTGCTGCAATAAGAGCAGTTGATCTGAAGCACTTGAGTTGAGGCTTGCCTAGTTCTAAGGGAAAATTTGCAGCGCAGACTTTGTGGAGCCTGGAATAGTATACCCCAACTAACCGGTGCTGCCCGAAGTTGCTCTGTGCGCAAGACCGCACAAAAAGAGAGTTGCAGGGTTTTAAGAGACAGAGATCAAGGAGTTTGGAATTGCCCCAAAATGGCCAATAAAACTACAGTTTCTAGGCAGTAACCACTCCTACAGGGACAGGCAGGCTGCTCAGTGTTAACCACTGCCACTGGTGAACACAGAGACTTCCCTTTAGCCCAAGTAAGCACTGGCCTCCAAGAAACTTACAAACAGTTCAGAACAGCACCTCTGTAATTGAACTTTTTTTTTTTTAAATTATAGAAAGTGGGAAAATGGCAAGATTTTTTTTGTTTTTGTTTAAGGATAGCAGAGACACACAAGCAAACTAGTCAGAACAGTGCAATAAATGACCCCAACACGTGTGTGCTAGGTCAGAGGCAGGTAAAATTCAATTTTAAGAAAAAAATATTTTAAATTAAGTGCAACACAAAAATGCAATAAACAGGCTCTAGGTATGTTCTAAATACTGTTTCTAACACAGATATCAACTTTTGCAAGAAAACTCTGAAAAGTATGCGCCAATGCAGTTTTTCTAAGAAATAAATCAGAGGAAAATACTTAAAATCTCAAAAGTGGCTCCTTTCTTCTCTCAGCATTTTCTCCTCTTGGTAGGTGCTTCAGCAACAACCATCAAGCCTGGAAAGGCCAAGAAAATGACCAAGAAAAGTATCATCACTGAGGTGAAAGTTAAACATCATGGGGAGAACCTCAGAGAAATGCATCAGAGCCCCACATGCACCCATCTGTATGCCAAGTAGATTCTTTCGCTAGCACCAAAGGGAGAATCCTTTCCATTTGGCTAAGCAGAACGTCTTGGTAATATGCCTCCTAGCATCCTGTATACTAACCAGCAAGCTTTTGGAATAAAAGGTCCCCAAAATGAAATAAGGTAAAAGCCTCCAAAGTACCCCAGCCACAGATGGGGAATATCAAAGCACTAGTTCTTTTAATGTTAAAAAACCAAGTTGCATTTTACCTTTTTTTCTGACTCCAGACAAGGTTTACTTCAAGATGCGAGTAGATTCCTTCTGCTACACAATACACTTCCCTAGACTCAGTATGTGGGGGGTAGACAACAATGATCTGTGGTAAAGGACTCCCCTTAAGAGCAGATAATCAACATCATATTCATACTGTCTAGTTTAGAAGTCTCCAACCAAAACCTTCATGCTCAGGAAGAAGAGCAGCAAACAGTTTGCTTCCTTAGGAACTGGGGCCACTGTAGCTGGGTGCTTCCAGGCAGCACTGCTGCTAACCTTTAAATGTCTACAAGTGGCAGGACCACAGAAGAAGACTACTGGGTAAACCTGAAATCTTTTTGCAGCATATGATGTGCAAAGTAAATGGGATCAATGGGCCAGCAACCTCTCCAATACATCATCTTCTAGACATCATCGACTCTATACTTATCAGGAGAACATGCAGGAGAGTTGGTAACCTACTAATCATCCAAGCCATATGCAAGAGATTTTAGCATCGATTCTACATGCTTCCTATTGCAAACAGCCTTCCTACAAACCTTCAATGGTAAAGATCCCAAGGAAAAAAGGAAAGATATTCTCTTAGGAGGTGAAATGACATGATGCAATTACAGAAGGGCTTTGGCCAATCTACCCAAGATAACACCTTCTAGGACCCCACAACTCAACAGCAGAATTTGCTGGTGCTGTAAACACAGACAACATTGCAGAAGTGTATGGCTGTAGGGGGTACCACAATAACAAAAGCTTGCTTGCTCAAATTATTGGTATCACCAACTATGTCAGCCTTGAAGCAGCCAGAGTCAAATGCCCAGATGTCAAGAATAGCAACCTAGATGTCGGCTGAAAGGGCAGATGCCGTTGATGGGCTCTCAAGCTCAACCGCCGATCACAAGTCACCATCAGGGTCACAAAAGCTTGCACCAATATTGCACCAATATGTCAAGGTCAAAAATAATGCAGCCAAGATCACTGACTGAAATTGACAGACAAATCAGCTACTGACCTAAGCTGTGGCATTAGCACTAATTCTACACCAGCTGATGCTGGCATCAAGGCCAGTGATAAAATAACATGGGGACCAGCAAGAAAATGCTGCATCCTGAGTATGTGATAACAAACCTTTTCTTAGTTGCACTACCTCCTGTCTTGGACCTACATCTGACAAATCTATTCTGTCAATTTATATGTTTTATTATGTTCACCTTTACACTGTTTTATTCATAGAGGCAGTTCTCTCATATTAAAGTCATAAACATAAACACTATAACAACAATAAGGGCCCTCAGTCATGCCTGAAAAGGATCCTTGGACCAGTGTACCTACCCGGTTAACAAATGTAACATAAGACAAATAAATAAAATGGTACCAGATTCTCTATCCCCTACCAAAAATGAAAAGGCATCAGGAAACATCTGCTGATCTCAAAAGGAAGACCTCTGCAAGCTTGTCATAATTAAAATCCAAAACGAGTGAAATGGTGCCTTATCATGGTATTCAGAATTTAGTATTCAAAATGTTGGCAACCTTTTTGTCCAGTGCTGAATCAGCTACAATATTCACAGCTGGAAATTTTGACTCTGCTGTGACAGGAGGTAACAGTTTTCTCCACTATCATTGCTGTCTCTAAACTTCCCAAAGTAGCTATGAAAACAAGAGAGGAGATTCATTAGTGCTGTGGAATCTTAGCTGCTGGAGTTGCTAAAAAAAAACAATGTCTGCACATGACGTGAGACCAAAGAAAAGATGGTCTCATGGGTAAGGAATAGCATTTAGATTCACTTGGGTACTTCTACAAACAAGAGTTTACTGGTGATGCTACAATTTGTTTTTGCTAAAGCTGGGAGAAATGGATGAAAATATAGCACTAATGTAACACTTAGAAAGAGTAAACCTGTTCCCAAGCAAATCACACACTGACAGTGGCTGCACATTGGAGTTTTTTTTCCCTCCAAATGCAAACCTGTGAAATTACTGCCTTGTCTTAAGTAACAGCAGTCACAAAAAAGTACAGGAAAGGAAGGTGGGTGTGCATGAGGTGCATCAAGCTGTTGGGCCAAAGCAGCCTTCAACGAGAAGGAGTATGGTAGTATGCACTTGCATAACAGGAAGGCACTATTTTGCCAAAAGTGATGGAGATTTATCTGTCCCCCCCACCCCCTCACCCATGGCTGCCTGAATGATGCTGTCTCCAGGATGGTTCGTACTCTACTGGATGTGGAAGAATTCCCATTAGTAGGGAACAAACGGGCTACAGTCTAACAGGGGGGAGAGCTCAATGGTTGACTGACATGGGGCAAAAAAGCACCCAGAAAAAAGGAATGAAGGCTTTTAAAAAGATCAACATTTGGATTAACCAAAAAAACACTAGTGTGAGGTATCAACAAGAGATTCCCCCATCATTTTTGGTACACTCCAAAACTCACCATATACTATGTGCTGCTACCCGCTTTAATTTCCCTAGTAAAGTGAATAAGAGATAGGGTATCTCAGTTTGAGACCACCCTGATGCTTTTCCACTTTGGCTTACTATTAAACCCAATTCCCTATACATGGCATACAATGTCAACAATGTGGTTTTTGATCACATATTATCACATGCACACCCTCCACTACAGATTACACGCTTTCACTTCTTTCAGTTTTGTCTGCCTGAACTGAAGCCTAAATCAAGAGAAACTACTGATTTCAAAGTACTTTACACAGATAAAATCAATGTTATAAAACAAAACATTCAAACTCCTGTAAATCCTGGATAGAGAATCTTGTCAGTTGACTGATCAGGGAGGAGGCAAAGAAGATTGTTTCCACTCAAGAGGGCCTGCCCTGGTCCTGCTCATCTTGTCTGTCACACAATTTTGTTCTGACAAAATGCAGGAGGCCTGCAGAGTGACAGTGTGCTGTGAAGGTATATCCCAAGCTAACATGGCCAGTCTGCAAAGGGGGTACAACCTGGTTCTCCCTATTTGTTGACATACAGACAACACCACAATCTTGTGGTAACAACTGAAAGAGGTCCCAAAGATGATTCAGAAAGTTGAGTGACTTGATCAGGGCAAGCACCTGTGATATTTATTCTGTTTTTGGTGTTCCACACTCCCTGCACTTTCATCCCTCCTGAAATGGCTCCCAAAGCAAAATCGGGGGTGTCTGTGGTAACAGATTGTTTTGGAATGGAGAGGGAGAAAGGGAGACCTGGATTTAATAACATCCATTGTTTGCCCAAAATGGTTTCTCTTCTGACAAACCCCAGCTCTGGGATTTGAAAAGACAAAGGGCACTAATGCTGGGACCAAATCGGCTTCAAATATCATTATTTATTTCTCATTTGGAGTCTTGTCAGGGATATCATGAAAATCACAGAATCCATGAGACCCAAAATACTGAGAAATTCCTATGAGTGACTGAAGTTTAAATCGAAAACCTTAGAAACAGATCTAGATATAGATCCACTTTTTTTTCCTGTGGAAGAAAAGCTCTTTGAACTGAGGTGTATAGTTGACATCACAGGAACACAATCCTGTGTACATTCAAGAAAGACTTTTCAGTGTTGTCTTGGAATCCCAGCTTATATAAGAGATCTCTCACCCAAGTGAGAGATTCCTGCCTCTCTGACGAAGATTCCACAAAGATAAGCAAGTGATCTAAATATAATAAAATATGGATACCATGTAGCCTGCTCTGCCTGGGAGGACATGATTGGCAGACTTCGATGCTTTGCCAGTGATGCCCTGCATCGGGTCACCCCTAGGCTTCCGGACACTGGCCAAGGCTCTCACCACCCCTATAGTGCCTTTTTTAGGTGGTGTTCCAAAGACCAAATTACCACTGTAACAGCTACAAACAAATGCAATCGGAGGGTCATGCTGCTCAATGCTAGAAGTCTAAATCTCAAAATGCACTCACTTGAAGCACTCCTTAAAATGGAGAACATTGACATTTGTGCTGTAACAGAGACCTGGTTCAAGGCAAAAGAAAGTACCCCTGCACTACCAGGATACAACGCATTCCACACCTTTCGGCCTAAGAACTTGGACCGAAGCTCCAAAGGCGATGGTGTTTCCATATTTATAAAGGATGTGCACACCTCCAGACAGGTAGCCCAACATAATGCATCAGAGATACTTCAGGTGCAGCTAACATTGGGTAAGACAGCAATTCAAGTCGTAGCCTGCTATAGGTCCCCAACCATGTCTCAAGACTCGCACTCCATGTTCCTAAGCACCCTGGAGAATATTAGGGTCCAACCTAACAGTCTCTTACTAGGCAACTTCAACTACCTTTCCATTAACTGGGTAAACTAGTCATGTACCAATACACTTGCACAACGTTTCCTGGAGTTCATTACTTCCATTGCCCTGGACCAGCTCGTTCTTATCCCCACTAGAGGTAGCAGCATCCTAGACCTGGTCATTACTAACATGGGCGACCACTGCTTTACACCAATAGTCAGCTCCTCCCGGGTTAGATACGACCACAACTAATCACCTTGGAAATCCACATCCCTCCCATCACCCACCCCCTGCAAAGGTAACCACTATGAAAAACTTCTCCAAAGTTAACTTTGGGCTCCTAAAAACAGAGGTGGCTAACTTTACGGCACCCATGCAAATGGAGAATAGTTGCGTGACTGCAGAATCGTACACAAATGCACTGTATGAACACGTACACAAATGCATGTATCTCGCCATACCCAACAGAACCAAGATGCTTTCCTCCAGAAAAAGGAAGCCAATCTGGTGTTCCCCTGCCATAAACAAACTCTACAACAGAAGGCAGAAACTGATGCGTAATAAGGTGAAGTCCCAAGACTGGAAAAAAGTTGAGATACCTCATCAAATCCTCTAAAGCTAGCTATGAAAACAGACTTGCAGCAGATAGTAAAGAAAACCACAATCTCCACGGCAATACCCAGATTTGCTCTGAGCTACTGCACAAATGGTACCACCTATATCAAGCCAACAGATATGGCCAGTATACTGGCTGACAGATTCCGTGCCAACTTTACCCTCCCCCACAAAGGACCAATCACAATACCAATAGATTGCCAAGCACCCAGCATTACTGCTGCACAGGTTAAAACAGCACTGTCCAAGGCCAAGAATACAGTTTCTATGGGACCTGACAATATCCCTGGTTATGTTCTACATGAACTACAGAGTGAACTGGCACCTCACCTGTGTGCCCTGTTCAATCACAGCCTCACCTCAGGCTTTGTCCCCATCAAATGGCGCACTGCTACAGTCATCCCTCTCCATAAAGGAGGACGGACTACAGACCCTGGGAACTATTGCCCTATTAGCCTGACGAGTCTGATATGCAAAGCTATGGAACGCATCATCATGGACCTAATAAACAAGGATATAGGGAATCTCCAAACTCGGATCCCACATAGTTTGGTTTTGTGAAGGGTAGATCATGCCTGCTCAACATCTTCAAAGTGGTTCATACAGCCTGCCCTACCTTGATCTGGCCAAGGCTTTTGATTCCCCACTCAGGAATCAGAGAAAAACTCACTAAGCTTGGCATCAACCCCTATATCACTAGGTGGGTTGCAAACAGGCTCACAGACAGAACCCACAGTGTGAAAGTAGCTGACTCCTAGTCAGACTGCTGACTAGTCACGAGTGGAGTCCCACAGAATTCGGTCCAGAGTCCTCTCCTGTTTGGTATCTACTTCTCTAAAGTCCAGGCCAACACAAAGGGACTCTGGCTGACAAAGTTAGCACATGATTGCAAGTTGGGAGCTATTATCAACTCTCCAAGTGATGTTGACATCCTACAGAATGGCCTCACTGAGACCAGCGACTGGTGTCAGAACCATGCTCCTAAGCTCAATGCCAAAAAATGTGTCGTCATCCCCTTTGGGAAAAACCCGGTTCCCATGAATTACCACATTGATGGTAGTCCACTGAACAAAGAAGGCGTTATAAGAGATCTGGGAACACAGGTTGACAGCAACTTCTCTTTTGATCACCACATTGCCAGTGTGGTCAGAGTCCTTCTATGTGGCACATCTCATTACTAAGGGTTTTGCATCCAGGAAAAAAAAGAGGCCATTGTTTTCCTCTACTCTTCTCCCATTAGGCCAATCATCGAATACAATGTCCTATTTGGCATGTACCTCACTAGATACAGACACCTGCAACAACTGCAGAAGCCGCAAAAGTACCTCACAAAGAGGATTCTAGGCCTTAAACACTTGTCCTATATGGACAAACTCAAAAAACTCCAACTATTCTCTGTCTCATATCACCTACTTAGAGGCGATCTCTGCTTGACTTACAAAGCCATGTCTGTCCCAGTTCTGTTAGAAATGCTACATCTAAAGAAATCCCAGTCCCTCCGCACTACACGCTCCAGAGACCTCAACCTCATTACCAGAATTAACAGAACATGATGGAGGGACAGGTTCATAACCCAGAGACTGCCCATGCTCTAGAATAGACTTCTCATACATGTCAAGCACAGCATCTCGCTGACCCTCTTCAAGAGAAATCTTGATGAGTGGATGGGAAACAGGAAATTCACCCAGAGGATAACTCCAGTGGCTCTACTCAACAGAGGCACTGGAAACTAAGGTCGGGTGGCACTATGCCAGGGTAATCCTATGGCTAGGCTTGTAAAGGCCCCAGGGCCATTAGCCTAGTACACACCTATGAACCTATGAGCTATATAACAGGAGCTAGACACTTTGTGCTGTGGATAGTCTAAATGGTAAGGCAGAGAACTGATAATATGATCCAGACACACAAAACCATAGGAAACATCTGAAGTTTGGATAAACAGGGATGTGATAAGCATCTTTTAAATACAGTATTACCAGGAAACTTGGAAGAGGTAACAGGCTGTAAAGCAACATCATTCTGAATTTGGGCACCATCTCAAACAGGTTTAACAAATAAAGATTCAAAACTGGTCTCCAAGCACTTTCTTTCTTTGGCACAACAAATATCCTTGGGGGGCCTTGACCGGGAAGGAGGAACTGATTCCATCACTCGAAAGCATGTGATGAAGAAGCAGTGGAAACAAGAGAGTCTGATCTGATGGATGAGGAAATGACTCCCTGTAAAGGAGGAAATTCCTCTCACTGACATCTGTAACTTTGATAAATGATCTTCAGAACACACCGTCTGAAACTGTATGCTGCCAAAAAAAAATGAGATTCACATTTTCTGGAAGAAACAAGGGGACAGGGTGAGAAGGGGTCACAAAGTCTCCTGAACAGTCAAGACGTTTTGGACTATCCTTGGTTTGGAGAGGTTTGAGGATTTTTTGGAACTTCTTGACATTTTCTTATTAAACGTTTGTTTACTTATATTTTGTTGTGACTGTTTATTCTGCTTTTTTGCCAAAAATGGATAAGGATTTAGCAAATCCCTCAGAAAATTTGGAAAAGGAGTTCTAAAAAATATTACTGATTCCCTGGATCAGCTTACCCCTTTCATCACACCTTTTGATCATCTATCTATGCAGCAGTGTGGCCAAAAACTAAATCTCTATCCAAAGGGAAATTTAAAAACTCAGTTTTTAACATAATCCGGGAGGTTCTGAGAATGCAGCACGGCAAGTCTCCTCAGGACGGTACCAGCCAAAGTCCTGGAAGTAGTAACAAAGTCATATACAAACTGTACACATTGAGCAGTGACTAGAACAGAAGAATTTAAAATTATTTAAAACAGATTTTTCCTCACAAGAAGCTGCAGAGAAAACATTCCTCATACTTTCACAATTAGTCAAGACAAACCTTAACATATGAGCCTGACAATTCAAAATTCTGAATGTCCAAGTTTCCTTCTCAGAAAAAGAATTAGAATTAACTAAATACTTAGCAGCAGATGCCATGGTGGTACGGCGGTAGCGTTGTTACCTCACAGCAAGAGGTTCTCCCGTTCGATTCTCGGCTGGGCTTGGGAGTGCTTTCTGTGTTGAGTCTGCATGTCCTCCCCGCGGTTGGGTAGTGCTCGAAAGACATGCGTGCGTAAATGGGCATGCCTTCGTTGAAGGTTGAGTGTCGAGCTGGCACCTCGGCATTTCGTAAAAATCTACTGCCAATCATTAGCAGACCGGAGTTCTGCTGTGGCAACCCCTTACCGGGAAAAGCCGAAAGACAAACAACAACAACTTAGCAGCAGAAGAATTAACTGAAGCTGTAGCTATTGAATCAGATTTGGGAACAGTGTATAAAAACTTAAAAGATAAAATGAACATTATACATTTTATCTGCCTTTTTAGGGGTAGCTGGATGACTGTCAGAAAAAGTAGGCAGTAACACACACACCTTCCACAGCTGAGAGAACTGGAGGAATAGGTTCAAGTTCCGGAAATTCCTTCTGTGAAAGCTCATAGTATATTCTTAGAGACTGAGAAACCTCGGTGTTCTCCCACTGAAACACTGGCACATTCTGGAGGTACTGTCAGAGAAAGAGACCCCCCCACACACACAATCAGAATCAGAAACTGAGCTCTCCTCCAAGTCTAAATTAGAAATACATGGAGAAAACCCTGCATCTGTCCATTCATTTTTCTGTTCAGATTCAGAAGTTTGAATTTCTTCAAGAAGAGAGCCACCCCTCTTTCTTTTACCAGAAACTACATGATAAGATCAACAGCCTGAAGTAAACCCAGAGTCAGACCAAGTAAACTACGGCTGTATAAGGAAATTTGAGGAGTAGATGGGCGTTTAGTTTTCCGTTTCTTTTTGAAAAGAAAAATGGAACCAACACTATTATTAATGGCAGTAGCTTCCCCAAAGATGGGTACAACATTCTGACAAAACAGGGAAAGTCTTCCCTCTTCCCTCTCCCAGGGTCGATAAGAGTGGCTTACCCTTTCCCATTGAGAAGGCCCCAACAGCCACAGAGGACGTGGCTAGCCCCTGGTCCATACTGGCTGCAGCTGTAGACTAGAAGGATCTGGGGTAAAAGATGAGTGGTCTGAGGAACAAATAATGGCTACAGCAGTCTCACCCAACCGAGGCTGAGGCGAACTGCTAGCCTGCTGAGATGAGAAGGGCTGTTTGTATGTTTTGATTGTTGTGACTGGAATAAGTGATTGGGACGGGTAGTTTGTTCAGTGGTCAAGCAAAAAATGGTGCCCCTTTTCACTGGAAGCAAAGGGAAGCAAAAGCTGGTAAAAATTAAAAGGTCTTTAAAACTCACTTTTTTTATATATTTTTTTTTTATTACAGACACACAAATCAGTAAAGAGCTCATTATAATACTCTGCTAGCCCCAAAATGTAAAATTAATACAATTTCTCCCCCCCCCCAAAAAAAAGGTTTTCAATTACTTTAAACTGACATGAAAAATTTGCACTTGCATTTAAAAGTATAATACAGTCTTGCGATGGTCCATTATAAAACCCCCTAGCTTTAAAACAACTTTCCTGAACAAGAAAAGTATTACTAAACATTTTTTTTAATGGAAAGTATTAATAATGATGAACATTAACAAATTTTAGACATTTACCCTTCCAAAGAGGTTGAAATTTTAGAACTACTTCTGCAGAAAGGATTTTACAAACATTTTTGTTTAAGAATAAAATGTAAGATGGCATGTTTGATGATGGATGGCAAACAAGACACAAATAACATCTGGTCTTCTGCTTTGAATGGTACCCCAGAAAATCTTTGACAGATTTTCCACATAAAAGAAAGCCTTTCTCATTTGAGAATGGGAGGTCCTGCTGCATTGTCCTTGCAATTCTGTGACTATTTGGTGAGGCATGAGTATCCATGCCTCTTAATACTGATTCTCGTGTCTTGAGTTTCTGCCTGGAGTCAGATGTATAGCAGCCTGCCTTCCCGCTCAACAAGATGGCTGAGCAAAAATTACAATCACTCACACAAGTCAGCTCTTCTAATGCCGGTCACAAATCAGTTCTGGGTTGCAGACAGGCTTTTTCACTCTATGCTTGTTACTTGAAGGAAGGAAGATACTATGGACTAAATCACTTACTCATCCTGTGATACCTAGGTACTGAGAAGTAACAGAGTTAAAATATGGGAGTAGCACTGCTGGGGTGGTGTGGTTGGGGGGGGGGGGGCTATCAAATTTTAGCTGCACAAAGCAAGTGCTATTGAACTCTGTTGAACACCTTTCAGATGGTCTGCTTCATGGCCCTGGATGTACAATGCATAAACATAGCACTGCTGAATTATATACTGAGCTTGACATTAGAGCACTCCCAATATAAACTGTACGTTTCATATTCCAAGCAAACTGCAAAAAGTTAAACTTACATCTTCACATTTCCTACCCCACATAGACTACAGGGACAGATGCTAATATCTCAAAAATGGTCACAGATAGTATTATGAAAGCAGTGTTGTCCAATGTGTTAAAAGGTAGAGATAAAATGTACTCATAGTAGTGAATTTAGTGTAGTGCATGGAGTGTGCCAACTACACTCAGATATTCACAAAAAGACAAATTGGGGGCGGAACCTAGATAGCCAACTGAGAGCAGTGAATTTTGAAAGCTCCATAAACTAGTATAATAATATAGGAAAATTTTATCATTTTCAAGTTTAAAACGTCAGAAATCTATAGATAAACTACTAAACTAGATAAATATCAATTTTGGTGGAGATATACAAAAAATTTCCTGTCAAGTAACTTGGAGATGTATTCAGTCACTGAATTTGAACAACTCAAGGAATTCTCATCCTGATGCTGCTTTGAACAAAGAACTGCAATTGATGACATCTACCTTACAGGAACTATCTTTGAAGATGGATGGCTTTAAAAAGAACTTGGAAAACCGCAAATTAAATTCTCAAAAACAGACCAATACTCTTAAGGAGCTATTACAGCAACACCAGACAAAAATAACAAATATAGAGACTTCTCTAAATGACACTGAAGGGAGACTCGGAGGAAGAATTCAAAATAGAATTTCTGCTTAAACAGAATATATGGCTGCTTAACAAAATAGATGCTTTAGAAAACAGGGAAAGGAGAAAAGTACAGTTGTGTACCTACCATAAATGCAGATGTTCGAGTGTATTCACTGTTGCTGTCATTACACTTTGGTTATCCTGCTGGGCAGGCTACCCGCAGTCGGCATGAATTCCAAAGTCCTGGTCCGGCGTCAGTTGCGGTCGCCTCTTCCCTGACGTCAGTGCACCAGGGGTATACAAGATGCAGCCGACGCCATTTTCTTCAGTTTTTCTTGCCCCAGATGTCACGTGCCCCCAAGTAGGTAGGCAATACATATTGCTTATAATAACATACAGGAAAATAAAAACAATACCTTCATCTACAAGCAAATACACCACATAGGTTGTATAGGTCAGAGAAGTATAGATAAGTTCCAGCAAAGAAAGGGAGATGGAGGGTGGGTAACCTGGACTGCAACAGTGAATACACTCGAACATCTACATTTATGGTAGGTACACAACTGTACTATGTTCATCGTGTTTCACTGTTGCAGTCATTACACTTGGGTTGAATCCCAAAGCTGAGGTAGGGTGGCTGGGTCTAAATAGGATTAGGAGTGGCTATGAGGCCCTGCAGAACTGCAGTGGCAAACCCTGCTCTGGATTTAGAGTAAAGAGGTAAGTGAAAATGCTTGGTAAAGGTGTGCACTGTACTCCAAGTTGCAGCCTCCAAAATTTCCTTGGTTGGTACTCCTCGGAGAAAGGCTGCTGAAGTGGCTGCTGCCCTGGTAGAATGTAGCCTAATATTCTTAGGCACTGACTTGCCATGCTGTACATAGCAGAAACTGCTGTGCATAGCAGAAACGAATACAGTGTCCTATCCCTTTTGAAACAGTCTGCTTTGAGATAGCCTTTCCTTGTGATCCTGCAGCATATGCTACAAGCAGTTGCGCAGTTTTTCTGAAAGCTTTTGTTTTGTCCAAGTAGAAGCGTAGCTGCCTATGCATGTCCAAAGAGTGCAGAAGTCTCTCCCCTTTATTCTGGGGATTTGGATAAAATGTTGGCAAATTAATGGTTTGGTTAAGAGCCACCCTGGATACTACCTTTGGCATAAATGTTGGGTTTGTCCTTAGAGAAACCCTGTCCGGTTGAAAAATGATAAAAGGCTCCACTGCCATTAATGCCTGTAACTCTGAGACTCTTCTTGCTGAAGTTATTGCTAGGAGCAGAGCAGTTTTCCATGACAGGAATTTTATATCAGCTGTATTGGCTGGCTCAAAAGGAGGCAGTGTGAGCTTTTCCAAGACGAAGTTGAGGTCCCATGTAGGCATTAGTGCTCTCCTTGGGGGTCTTATGTTTTTTGCCCCTCTGAGGTACTGTCTTAGCAGTGGATGAGAGAAAATAGGAGGTTCCATATTGTAATGAGCTGAAATGGCAGAGGCATGGATCTTAACTGATGAGAAGGATAGGCCTTTGTCCAGCATCTCAGTTAGGTATTGTAAAATCTGAGGAATATTTGAAACAAGTGGTTCAAATCCTTGTGCCCGGTTCCAAGCACAGAATCTCTTCCATTTTTCTGCATAAGATTTCCTGGTGCTGGGCCGCCTGGCTTCCAAAATGACATCCATAACAGCTTTAGAGAGAGGTGTGTTCTGAGTGGCTATATTATTTGCCATGAAGCCAGATTTAAGGTTCTGAGTTGGCTGTGCAGGATCTGATTGTTTTGTTGAGTCAGAAGATGAGGAATTTGAGGTAAAGTCCAGGCTGGTCCTTGAGACAAGCTCTTTAGGATTGGGTACCAGTGCTGGCGTGGCCAGTCTGGGGCAATCAGAATCATTTTTGGCTTCTCTTGTCTGACTTTTAGGATTACCTTGGGAAGGAGAGGCAGTGGTGGAAAGGCATAAACTGTTAGGGTTTTCCAGCTGAATGATAGAGCATCCACTTTCCATGCTTGTGAGTGATAAGTCCTTGTGCAGAATTTCTGTAGCTGGCAGTTGTGAGGGGAGGCAAAAGGATCTATGTCTGGGCATCCCCATTTCCTTGTTATCATGCTGAAGACCTGTGGATCTAGTTTCCACTCGTGAGGGTCCATGAGGTTTCTGCTTAAGTTAGTCTGCCAGAGTATTTTTCTTTCCTGGCAGGAATTGTGCCAGCAGATGTACTTGATAGGTCAGTGCTGTGTTGCACAAAGTCATGGCTTGCCTGCAGAGAGGGTAGGAATGTGTGCCCCCTTGCATGTTTATGTACCACATAACTGTAGTACTGTCCGTCTTTAGTAATAGTTGTCCTGCATGTAGTAGATCCTTGAAGGCTGTCAGGGCATTCAGTACAGCTAGCATCTCTTTTTGATTGATATGAAGATGCATTTGGTCCATGGGCCACGTGCCCTGAATACATTTTCCTGCCATGTGTGCCCCCCAGGCATAATCTGATGCATCTGTTGTTAGTGTCTGCCTGGCTGTGGGTAACGTGAAAGGCTGTCCCTTGTTGTGGTGACAGGCCAGTGCCCACCACTGAAACTCCTGTTGCAGGCAGGGAATAAGAGTTATTATTGTTTCCAGGCTGTGGCAATGTTGAGTCCAAACACTTTTTAGATACCATTGTAGCTTCCTCATATGCAGTCTTGCATATGGAATTAGCAGGATGCAGGATGCCATGAAGCCCAAAGCCTGCAGAATTTTTCTTGCAGGTAGCTGGGTCTTTGTTGCCATCATTTGAAAGTAATGCCTTTGCTTGTCTGGCGTGAGATAAGCCATCTGGGCTGTTGTATTTAAGCTTGCACCCAGGAATATTATCTCTTGAGAGGGCACTAGTTTTGATTTCTTTTCGTTTACTGTGTACCCTAGGCAAATTAGTAACTCTTTTACAAACGCCAGATGCTTTAGTAGACTGTCCTTGCTCTCTGCTTGAACAAGGCAGTCGTCCAAGTAGGGATATATTTGAATTCCTTTTTGTCTGCAAAATGCAGTTACTGGTGCCAGGCACTTTGTGAAGACCCTGGGCGCAGTAGATAAGCCAAAGGGCAGTGCAGAGAATTGGTAATGCATTGAGCCAGCTATGAATCTGAGGTATCTTCTGCAAGATTGTCTGACTGGGACATGCAGGTATGCCTCTTTGAGGTCCAAAGTAATTAGCCAAGCCTTCTTGCCCAGCATGGGTAGAAGTTGCTGCAGTGTCAACATTTTGAATTTTGGAACATCCAGGAAAGTATTTAGAATAGACAGATCCAGTATTGGTCTCCAGGCTTTGTCCTTTCTGGGTACCAAGAAAAGTCTTGAGTAAAATCCTTGCCCCTGTTCTTGCTGTGGTACTTTATGAATAGCCCTCATGTCCATGAGAGCAGAAATTTGTTTTTGTGCCTCTGCCCATTGATTTTGTGGCAGTTCTGGCATACCTTTTGACCTTGGTAGGGTGTAAAAGTGGAACCTGTAACCCTGAGAGACAATATTCAGAACTCATTTGTCCTGGGTGATCATGTGCCAATTTTGAGAGAAAAGTGCTCATTTTCCCCCTAAGGGTGCTGCCAAAAGGTAAGTGATTGGCATTTGTAGAGGAAAGTCATTGGGACTGTTTCCTATAAGGTTGTGATTTGTCTTCTCCGCTTTTGGGGGCTGAAGCACCCCATTGCTTAGGTCTGTATGAGCCTTAGGGCTGAGATCTGCCTCTTGGGCATCTGTATCTGCCTCCTTGTGGCCTGTCTGACACTGGAAAGGACCAACTTTTAGAAGGCCATTTCCTGCTAAATCTAGGTGGCTGAACCTGTAAGAAATCCTTTACTGTCTGCATTGATTTTGCTTTATCCTCCATTTTCTTTAACACCTCTTCTGCCTTAACACCAAACAAAGTATCATGCTGTAATGGAGCATCCAATAATTTTGCTTTAACATGATCAGGTAAACTCTGTTCTTTTAACCAAGCATGCCTTCGAATGACAGAACTTGCAACTGCAGCTCTGCAAGATGCCTCTAATGAATCAAAACCACATTGCAAAGTATGCTTTCCCACTTGTTCAGCTGCATGCTATAAGTCCTGCATTTCCTTGTTTTCAGGACATTCAAAGCTTGTAAGCATTTTCTGTTTTAGCAAAGGCATTGGGTATTGTTGCTATTTAAGCATATGAAACTGGCAGTTTAAAGCCCTTACGACTAAAGTAGCAGAGGTGTAAACTTTTTTCCCCCCATTTGTCCAGTGCTCTAGAATCCCTATCTGGGGGAACAGGGTTTTTTGCAGTGGAAGCCTTGACCCCTTTGGGACCCTGAGAAATAGTTTCTGGATCAGCAGCAGGGTTTTTATAAAGAAATTTATGAGAATCTGGACCCCTGTAGTACCTATCTGGCTTAACTGGTGCAGGGGGGTAAAGAATCAGGAGTCATCATCAACAATATCTAGTACAGGGGGGATAGCAAGAGGCCTGTGCTGAGGCAATAAAAGAAAGTCTCTGAGCCTTTTCTTGGATTCTGAATAATCCTGGCTCTCCCAATGGAAATGTTCCCTCATGGTGTGCAGGGTTTCCCCAAACGAGTAGTCCTCAGAAGGAGAGGCTGAAGGGATAGATTCTTCAGCATCAGAGTCCTCATAGGGAGGAAGAGAATATCCCTGTTCTGAAGAGGAATCAGAAGAAATAGAAACCTGGTCAGAGGAGTCATATTCAGTGTCTTGCCTAGGCCATTTATCAAGAGGGGGATAGGAGCCCCTGATAAAAGTAATTAGGTCCTCGGCCATTTTGAGCATCTGTTTCTTTGGCATGGATGACTGCCCAGGAGAATGCTGTACTTGTTTCTTTGTCTTTAAAGTTGTTTTAGACTTTAAAAGGCAAAAACAGAGAGGGCTCACCACGGCCGATAAAAAACCTTTTTATTACTGCAGTACAAGTAAGCGCTTTCACGTTCTCTCAACGCTTCATCAGACTTCAAAACAGTTACATTCAGAAAACATTCTCTTTAAATACACTCATCAATAAAAATAGCCAATCATGATTGTTGCAAAATCATCACGTTTACATCACTTAAAAAATAAAGATTATATATATATATATATATATATATATATATATATATATAAAGCATGTATATATTATATAAACTCTATTCATTCCATAATAAATATATATAATAGACTTTTCTAAATATATATAGACAATTATATTAAAACCCTTCAATAAAAATATATAATAATAATATACAATTTCATAAGATTAATGCTTATAGGGGCGTGCTGCTAGAAAAGGTTTTAAAGTAACCTTCTCATTACGTCCTCGTCCCTTATGTGCCTGTAACCTAACAATCCATCTGTTTTCACATTCTTCTGTCTGATTTTTTTATATTCCCCCAATCTATTTGTTCTTTTCACTAACTGCAGTACACTAAACTTAAAGGATTGTGATGTTCCTACACTTAGTATATGTCTATCTAAAGTATTGTGATCATCCTCCTTGCTGATGGCATATACATGTCCCCTCACACGTTCCCTAAGACTTCGATTCGTCTTTCCTACATAGAAACAAAAGCATACCTGGCAGACAGCCAGGTATACTAAGTCTTTCGACCTACAACCAGTATAGAAATCAAAGTTAAAAGCCTTTCCTGTGTCTGGATGAGTAAAAACACTGTTTCCAGACATACAAGTACATTGATGGCAGCCTCTACAAGGGAGTGTACCCTTCCTATTAGATAAAATAATATTCTTACAATTACTCTCATAACAAAGTAACCTTTTCAAAGATTTCATATTCCTATAGGCAAAACTAGGTTTATTACCCACTATTTCAGAAATACCGTCATCAGTGGTGAGAATACTCCAGTTCCTATTTATTATATCCTTGATCTTCATGTTCTTATTAGAGTAAGGGATAGTTATCCTATTTACACCAATTTGATGTCCTCTACTACCCTCAGTGACTCCATAACCTTGGTGTCTGTGTAGATATGGTTTACCCTTCCCTCTTCTCATGGAATGGCTATTACAATGGATATTTTCTACTTCTTTCTTACTGTAACCTCTTGCTAAGAGATTGCCAGCTAACATCTCTTGTTTACAGTTAAAAGTCTCATCTTCTGTGGTGAGACAGGAAATTCTCAAGGTCTGGCTCTCCACTATATTACCATAGACATGTTGTGGGTGCATGCTGTTACGATGTAGAATACTATTCCTCCAACAAGATCTCCTATATATTTCTGAGTGTATCACTGAATCTTTCTTTAACACTTGCACATCTAGAAATTCATCTAGAATTATATGATTTGTTTCTGTGTGGTATAGATGGTGAACTTTATAAATATCTTTTGGTCGAGTTTCATTTGATTCCCACTTTTAGAGGACTCGCGAAAATACATAAAACCCTGATTTGTCCACCAATGAGACCTGTTGTCTCAGGTGGCGGATGGCTTATGGAGCCGGCCTCCAAACACCTTAGACCAGTTGTTGATAACACAACTATACTTAAGGACACACAACAGTTTTTAAAGAGCTAGAGTGCATATCTTTCTTCACATGATGGAACTAATGAAGAGCTGTTTAGTGACTCTAGATGTTGTATCCTTGTTTACTACAATTCCTAATGATGTAGGGATGGAGTATGTAAGGCTGTACCTTATTGAGAGAGGAATAATCAAGGGATTTGATTATTAAAATTCTTACGCTACTTGATTTAGTACCAAGCAACAATGTATTCATGTATAATGATATCTATTATTTACAAAGAAAAGGGGTTGCAATGGGCACCCCTTGTGCCAACTCATATGCCAACCTTGTGTTGGCATATTGGGAGAATATCTATGTCATAGCCAATACAATCTATGGTAAAAACATAAAATTCTACAAGCATTTTGTGGACAATGTGTTTTTTATATGGGATGGGACTATGAATTAACTAACCGAATTTATTGAATACATAAATGGTACAACTAATTTTCTGAGCTTTGAACATAAAAGTTCAGATAATATGATTGAATTTCTAGATGTGCAAGTGTTAAAGAAAGATTGAGTGATACACTCAGAAATATATAGGAAATCTTGTTGGAGGAATAGTATTCTACATCGTAACAGCATGCACCCACAACATGTCTATGGTAATATAGTGGAGAGCCAGACCTTGAGAATTTCCTGTCTCACCACAGAAGATGAGACTTTTAACTGTAAACAAGAGATGTTAGCTGGCAATCTCTTAGCAAGAGGTTACAGTAAGAAAGAAGTAGAAAATATCCACTGTAATAGCCATTCCATGAGAAGAGGGAAGGGTAAACCATACCTACACAGACACCAAGGTTATGGAGTCACTGAGGGTAGCAGAGGACATCAAATTGGTGTAAATAGGATAACTATCCCTTACTCTAATAAGAACATGAAGATCAAGGATATAATAAATAGGAACTGGAGTATTCTCACCACTGATGGTATTTCTGAAATAGTGGGTAATAAACCTAGTTTTGCCTATAGGAATATGAAATCTTTGAAAAGGTTACTTCGTTATGAGAGTAATTGTAAGAATATTATTTTATCTAATAGGAAGGGTACACTCCCTTGTAGAGGCTGCCATCAATGTACTTGTATGTCTGGAAATAGTGTTTTTACTCATCCAGACACAGGAAAGGCTTTTAACTTTGATTTCTATGCTGATTGTAGGTCGAGAGACTTGGTATACCTGGCTGTCTGCCAGGTATACTTTTGTTTCTATGTAGGAAAGACGAACAGAAGTCTCAGGGAACGTGTGAGGGGACATGTATATGCCATCAGCAAGGAGGATGATCACAATGCTCTAGCCAGACATATACTAAGTGTAAGAACATCATATTCCCTTAAGTTTAGTGTACTGCAGTTAGTGAAAAGAACAAATAGATTGGGGAATATAAAAAATCAGACAGAAGAATGTGAAAACAGATGGATTGTTAGGTTACAGGCACATAAGGGATGAGGCCTTAATGAGAAGGTTCCTTAAAAACCTTTTCTAGCAGCACGCCCCTATAAGCATTAATCTTATGAAATTGTATATTATTATTATATATTTTTATTGAAGGATTTTAATATAATTGTCTATATATGTTTAGAAAAGTCAATTATATATATTTATTATGGAATGAATAGAGTTTATATAATATATACATGCTTTATATATATATATATATATATATATATATATATATATATATATATATATATATATATCTTTATTTTTTAAGTGATGTAAACATGTGATGATTTTGCAACAATCATGATTGGCTATTTTTATTGGTGAGTGTATTTAAAGAGAATGTTTTCTGAATGTTACTGTTTTGAGAATGTTTTCTGAATGTTACTGTTTTGAAGTCTGATGAAGCGTTGAGAGAATGTGCAAGCGCTTACTTGTACTGCAGTAATAAAAAGTTTTTTTTTTTCGGCAGTGGTGAGCCCTCTGTTTTTGCCTTGGGCTCCTTATCCAGGACTGTTTGCTGTGTATTTATCATGTTTTAGACTTTGCCTTAACTGCTAAAGAGGTCTTGATAGTAAGCTGTGTAGGTCTGAAAACACCCTCAGAAGCGGATGCCTGCTCAGCGGCTCTGAACCCATCTGAAGGAATTGTTTCCGTAGGCATAATACCTTGAGTTTCCAGAGGCCTAGCTATCTCCACGTGGGAGTCGGAGGCGGCCTGTGGCTCTGAGGTAGTGGGTGTCAGGGGCTGTGAAAGCGCCTCACTGAAAACCGGCAACTGGCCTAGAAGAGGCTTCGTCGTCGGGTTTGGACCTCGGATGCCTGTCTTTTTCTTTGTCCTTGTGCTTTTCATGGACTCCGGTCATCGGTTGTTACAACGGCATTATATAGTTAAACCTTTGGCCAAAGTAATGAAAAGCAAAATCGAACCGACACTTAATAGTGCGTTGGTTGAATCTAGCAAAAAAACGACAACTAGCAACGTCGTGGTCAGGGCCTAGGCAAGGAATACAGTAAGAATGAAAATCCTTATGAGGTATTTGCTTCCCACAAGAAATACAATTGTTAACTTTTACGGACATCGGACTGGAGCAAGAAAACGTTTCCCCACCGGGGTACTTAGCTTTATTGAAGACTTCTGATCTGAAATTCAAATTCAAAAATCTCAGGAGTCGGCCAATCGGCACTTGCGAACTGCTTTTGCTTCGGGCACCGCGCGGCAAGAAAGACTGAAGAAAATGGTGTCAGCTGCATCTTATATACCCCTGGCGCACTTACGTCAGGGAAGAGGCGACAGCAACCGACGTCGGACCAGGACTTTGGAATTCAGGCCAACTGCAGGTAGCCTGCCAGCAGGATAAAGTACAGTTTTGTACCTACCATAAATGTAGATGTCCGATAGACATGCAACTGCAGTCATAACATGAGGGTTGTCCTGCCTCAGGCAGCCCTCGGTCGGCCGGATTCCAAAGTCTGGGTCCGACGTCGGCTGATGTCGCATTTCTCTCCGACATCAGAGCAGCTGGAGTACATAAGCATCAGCCGACTCCATTTTCTTCAGTGTTTCTTGCCCCAGATGCCAGGTGCCCCCCAAGGAAAGCTGTAATCAAATTGGAAGACAAACACAGGATTCCAGACAAATAAATGAGCAGTAAAACAAATACACCATAACTGATATCCCCAGCTAAGAGTAACAGGGATAGGAGTGGACCCTAGGCATAAAGGGGTATGGAGGGAGGGAAAATCCGACTGCAGTTGCATGTCTATCGGACATCTACATTTATGGTAGGTACAAAACTGTACTATGTCCTTCAAGAATGCAACTGCAGTCATAACATGTGGGTAGAATACCATAGCTTAGCTGGGGGAGGAGGAATGCTCTAGGAAAAAGATGGTGTGGCAATCAAACCCTGCAGGACTGCCGAAGCAAAGCCTGCTCTGGATCTGGAGTATAGAGGGAGATTGTAGTGTTTGGAGAATGTATGCACGGAGCTCCATGTGGCAGCTTCTAGAATGTCCTTAGTAGGCACCCCTCTTAAGAATGCTGTAGAGGTGGCTGTAGCTCTGGTGGAATGTGGTCTGACATTGGCTGGAACAGTCTTTCCATGAAAGGAATAACAGAATTTGATGCAATGTCCAATCCATTTTGAAATAGTCTGTTTTGAAATTGCTTTTCCTTGGAATGCAGGGGCGTAAGCTACAAATAGTTGTTCAGACTTCCTACTGGCCTTGGTTCTGTCCAGGTAGTATCGAAGTTGTCTGTGGATGTCCAAGGTATGCAACAGTCTTTCCCCCTTATTCTCAGGATTGGGGAAGAAAGCAGGCAGATGAATGGCTTGATTTAAAGAAACCCTAGATACCACCTTTGGCATAAAAGTAGGGTTGGTCCTTAATGAAAAGTACAGTTTTGTACCTACCATAAATGTAGATGTTCGAGGATCCACATTGCTGCAGTCCTAACTATTGGGGTAGTCCGCTGTCCAGTCGGCCCGAATACCAAAGTATATGGCTGACGTCGGTCAGGGCGCATTAGACTGACGTCAGTACGTCAGGGTACTAATGCGCATGACCGACGTCATATCCTCAGTCTTTTCTTGCCCCAGATGTCAGAAGACCCTAAAAAGACAAGGCCTAATATACCTGCACCAAAAATATGTACAATATATACAAAATCATCAGCATATAACCTCACCTACACAACCACCCCTAAACACAGAGGGGAAGGAGGGAGGGTAAATTGGACTGCAGCAATGTGGATCCTCGAACATCTACATTTATGGTAGGTACAAAACTGTACTATGTTCTTCATTCCACATTGCTGCAGTCCTAACTATTGGGTAGAATCCCAAAGCAGAGGTAAGGGAGGCTGGCAAATCATAAAGAAGCAGGAGCTGACAACATGCCTTGCAAAATAGCTGTGGCAAAACCAGCCCTAGACTTAGAGTAGAGAGGAAGGTGATAATGCTTAGAGAAAGTATGCACTGAACTCCAAGTAGCTGCCTCCAAAATATCCTTAGTTGCCACCCCCCTTAGAAATGCTGTTGAAATGGCAGTAGCCCTAGTGGAATGAGGCCTAATCCCAGCTGGAATCTCCTTGCCATGATGGGAATAACAAAATGCAATGCAAAAGCCAATCCATCTAGAAATAGTTTGTTTTGACACAGGCTTGCCCTCGAACTCAAAGCAAAAGAAACAAACAACTGCTGAGACTGCCTAAAATCCTTAGTCCTGCTTAAATAATAACGCAATTGCCTGTGTACATCTAAAGTGTGCAAAATCTTTTCCCCTTTATTTTGGGGTCTGCATAAAAAGTAGGCAAATGAATAGTTTGGTTTAAAGCCACACTAGAAACCACCTTAGGCATAAAGGAAGGATTAGTACGTAATGATACCCTATCCTTATGGAAAATCAAAAAGGGCTCTACTGCCATAAGGGCCTGCAACTCAGACACCCTTCTTGCAGAAGTAATAGCCAACAGAAAAGCAGTCTTCCATGACAAGTATTTCAATTCAGCAGTAGCCGCAGGCTCAAAAGGTTGTAGAGTAAGTTTTTCCAACACAAAATTGAGATCCCAAGCAGGAGTAGGAGCTCACGTGGGGGTCTTATATTCTTTGCCCCTCTAAGAAACTGCTTGAACAAAGGATGCGAAAACAATGGTGGGTCACAATCATAGTGAGCTGAAATTGCTGCAGCATGAATCTTAATGGAAGAGAAGGACAAACCTTTGTCCAATAACTCAGTAAGATATTGAAGAGCCACACTCAAATTAGGCTCAGAAATCTCCAAATTCTTTGCTGTACTCCAAAATAAAAATCTCTTCCATTTTTCTGCGTACACTTTCCTTGTACTAGGTCTTCTAGCTTCCATAATCACATTTAAAACTTGTTGAGGAAGTTGAGACCTGCTGTGTTTCAACACAGAATATGCCAGGCTGTTAGATGAAGAGAGTGAAGCTTGACATTGAGCAGATGACCGTCCTTCTGAGATAACAGATGTGGAATCAAAGGTAAAGGCCATGGAGGCTTCCTTACCAGACTCCTTAGTAGTGGGTACCAGTGTTGCCGAGGCCAATCTGGAGCTATTAGAATCATCCTTGGCTTGTCTTGTCTGACCTTTAAGAGCACCTTTGGAAGAAGAGGCAGAGGTGGAAAGGCATACACATGAAGATTTTTCCAACTGAAAGAAAGAGCATCCACTTTCCAAGCTGTGTGATGAAACCCCTTTGTGCAAAACTTTGGCAGCTGGTGGTTTAGTGGAGAAGCGAACAGATCTATGTCTGGAGTTCCCCATGACACTGTCAATTTCTGAAATACATGAAGATCCAGTTTCCACTGTGGGGATCCATGATTTGTCTGCTTAACACATCTGCTAAGGAGTTCTGTGCTCGGCAGAAACCTTGCCTGAAGAGTTAGTTGCAAGCTGAGCAGTCTCCCATAAAATCATTGCTTGCCTGCATAGAGGATAAGAATGTGTTCCCCTTGTTTGTTGATGTACCACATGACAGTTGTGTTGTCTGTTAGAATCAACACCTGCCCTGGAAGAAGTAACTCCTTGAAAGCCATTAATGCAAACTGGACTGCTAACATCTCCTTCATGTTGATATGTAGATGCTGTAGTCTGGCAGGCCACTTGTCTTGTATCCACTTTCCATTTAGATGAGCTCCCCAAGCAATGTCCGAGGCATCTGTCGTTAAAATCTGACTCGCCTCTGGCCGGGTCACAGAGTCCCTTGTTTAGGTGACATTCCTGAGCCCACCACAAAAATTCTTTTTGAAGGCAAGGTATTATTTGAATGACAGTGTCCAAATCCTGGCAGTGCTGTGTCCATACATTTTGAGATACCATTGCAGCTTCCTCATATGCAGTTTGGCATTGGGAAGCACCAGAATACAAGATGCCATGAACCCTAATGCTTGAAGGACTGTCCTTGCAGTCAGCACGGACTGATGAGATAGTTGATGGAAGTAAAGGGATAGACTCTTTTGTTTGTCCGGGGTTAAAAAGGCCATCTGGGCTGCTGTATTCAGTCTCACACCCAGAAAGCACATGTCTTGAGAGGGTACTAGACTGGACTTTATTTCATTCACAGAATACCCTAGGCATCTTAGCACTGCTATAACATATTCCAGATGCTGTAGAAGGTCTTCCTTTTCTTGAGCCAGAATCAGGCAGTCGTCCAAGTAAGGATAGATTTGAATTCCTTTTAGCCTGAAGTAAGCTATCACTGGAGCCAGAACCTTTGTGAATACTCTGGGCAGTAGATAAGCCAAAGGGCAATGCAGAGAACTGATAATGAGAATTTCCAGCTCGAAAGCAGATACTTCCTGCAACTTAGTCTTATAGGCACATGAAGGTAAGCTTCCTTGAGATCTAAAGTTACCATCCAGTGATCTTTGCCCAGCAGAGGTAAAAGCTGTTGTAACGTCAACATCTTGAACTTGGGAATGTCCAGATAAGTGTTGAGGATAGATAAATCCAAAATTGGTCTCCACGTGTTCCCCTTCTTTGGTACTAGGAACAGGCGAGAATAAAATCCTAGGCCCCTTTCTGATACAGGGACTGGCTGAATGGCCCCTATTTGGAGTAACAGAGAAATTTGCTTGTGAGCCTCTTTCCTTTGTGGAGGAGGAACGTCTGGCATGCCTTTGAAAGGGGCAATGTATGGAAATAAAACCTGTAACCGTGGTGAATGATATCCAACACCCATCTGTCTTGAGTAATTAAATCCCAATTTTCTTTGAAAAGAGACAGTCTTCCTCCCAAAGGAGCTGCCAGACGAGAATCTACTGGCAGCTGAAAAGGCAGGTCATTGGGTCTGTTTACAAAGGACTGACCCCTGCCCTCACCAGAAGTCTGAGCAGGTGAACTTCCTGTTCTAGGCCGAAAAGAACCTTGAGCTCTGCCCTACCACGTCTAGACCTACCCCTAGACTGGGAATCATAAGCAGGATATGTCCATCCCTTAGTAGGCCAATTTCTACTAAACTTGGTGCCTGCACCTCCAAAAAATCTGTAACAGTTTGCATAGACTTAGCTTTGTCCTCCATTTTCTTTAAAACTGCTTCCACAGGCGAACCAAACAACACATCAGACTGTAAAGGAGCATCCAAAATCCTTGTCTTAACATGCTCAGCTAAATTCTGATCCCTCAACCAGGCATGCCTGCGAAGAACAGAACTAGTGGCAGCCACCCTTGAGGAGGCCTGTACAGCATCAAAACCACATTGCAAAGAATGCTTACCCACTTGTTCAGACACATGAACTAAATCCAGCAACTCTTTACACTCAATACCTTCCGCCAAAGCATCCACCTTAGATTTCAATTGTGAAAGGAGATAATTTTGATATTTTAGCATGTGAAACTGACAATTCAACGCCTCATGGCTAAAGTGGAAGAAGTATACACTTTCTTTCCCCATCTATCCAAAGCCCTTGCCTCTTTATCAGTGGGAACAGGGTTTTAACAACAGAGGCCTTAACACCTTTAGGTCCCTGAGAAACAGTTTCGGGTCTGCCCTAGGACTCTTAAAAGATACTTATGAGCTTCAGGCACCCTATAGTACCTATCAGGTTTAACAGGAGCAGGAGGCAAGGAATCAGGGTTCAGGAAGCCTCTGCAAAACATCTTCCACCACATTCAACACAGGAGGTATAGCTAAGGGCCTATGCTGGGGTAAAACAAGAATTCCCTAAGCCTTTTCCTGGAATCAGAGTAATCTTGGCCTTCCCATTTAAAGTGCTCCCTCATAGAATGCAGAGTCTCTGAAAATGAGAAATCCTCAGGAGGAGAAGCTGTAGGAGTGGAATCATCCACATCAGAATCAGAATAAGGAGGATACTCCTGCAAGTCTTCCATAGAAGACTCAGAAGCCTCTGAACACTGTTCAAAACTCTCAAACTCAGGTTCCACCCTAGGCCTCTTATCAGGAGGGGCATAGAACCTCTAATCATAGTAATCAAATCTTCTGCCATTTTAAGCATATGTTTCTTAGGCACAGAACCTGAAGTGCTAGGAGAAGCCCCCACTGAAGCTAAACTTGGCCTACCTCTCAAAGAAGTTTTGGAAACAGAAGGAGAGGCTCTAACTACCTTGGGAAGAGAGGGAAGAACAGTTACCTGAGAAGCCCCCTCAGCCTGGCCTACCTCCTGAGAAGGCACATCCTGTAACAGTAAAGACTCTGCCTGAGACTCCAAAGAAACTCCTGGCAAAACCTCTGGCTCCACTGAGCCTTCTAAGGAACCGACGTCCGGGACTGCCGGTTCATCAACCCTAGGCTTCGCTGTTTTGTCCTTGCGCTTTTGGGCCAAGCGGGCGTCGGAGCATCCGACGGCATTTTATAATTGCAACGCTTCCCAAACACTAACCTGGCACAGTCTAACCTTCTCTTAATAGTGCGTTTGTTAAATCTAGCACAAGAGCGGCATCCAACAACGTCGTGCTCAGGCCCTAAACAAGGTATACACAAGGTATGGTAATCCCTATGAGGTATCTGTTTCCCACAAGAAATACAGTTATTCACTTTTCTGACATCCGGTTAAATACTGAGGCAAGAAAAACCAAAATGTTCCAACGGGTACTTAGCCAACTTTGATTCGGTCTGAAACTCCGACTTCAGAAAATTTCAGAACGCCAACCTGCACTCGCAAAACTGCTTCTGCATCGGACCATGCGGCAAAAAAGACTGGGGATATGACGTCGGTCATGCGCATTAGTACCCTGACGTACTGACGTCAGTCTAATGCGCCCTGACCGACGTCAGCCATATACTTTGGTATTCGGGCCGACTGGACAGCGGACTACCCCAATAGTTAGGACTGCAGCAATGTGGAATGAAGAACATCCCTGTCTCTGTGAAAAATTATGAACAGTGGTATTGCCATTAGGGCCTGTAGTTCCGAAACCCTTCTTGCTGAGGTAATTGCCAACAGGAAAGCTGTCTTCCATGAGAGAAATTGCAAGTCAACTGAAGCTGCTGGTTCAAATGGAGGTAGAGTCAGTTTTTCTAGGACAAAATTGAGGTCCCAGGCTGGCACTGGGGCCTTTCTTGGTGGCTTAATGTTCTTGATTCCCCTGAGGAATTGCCTTAGCAAAGGGTGTGAAAAAACAGGAGGATCAGTGTTATATCTAGCTGAAATAGCTGATGCATGTATCTTTATGGAAGAATATGAGAGGCCGTTCTTTAGCATATCTGCCAAATATTCCAAGATGAGTGGGATGTTCAACAATGATGCATCATGTCCCTTGGTGGTATTCCAATTGCTGAATCTTTTCCATTTTGCTAAGTAAACCTTTCTGGTGGATGGTCTTCGAGCCTCTGTTAGTATCTTCTGAACTTCCTTGGAGAGAGATAGGTTGAGGTTATTTATGGGATCTCCCAGGCTGTTAGCTGCAGTGTCTGAAGGTTTGGATGCACTGTTTCGAAATTGTGTTGAGTCAAAAGTAGAGGCCATAGGGGAAGGGCCCACCTCCTGGTGTGACATATGCTCCGTAGTAGTGGATACCAGTGCTGTCTTGGCCAATCCGGGGCTATTATGATTCCCTTGGGTCTCTCTGCTTTGATCTTCAATAATACTGAGGTCATCAGTGGCAGAGGTGGGAATGCATAGATTGTTAGGAAGTTCCAGTTGAATGAGAGAGCATCTATTTTCCAAGCTTTTGGATGGTATGTCCTTGTGCAGAATTTTTGTAGAAGGTGGTTGAGGTGAGAGGCAAATAGGTCCACTTCTGGCCTGCCCCATATCGAAGTGAGCTGTGTGAAGACCTTCGGATGTAACCTCCACTCGTGTAGATCTGTGAAATTCCTGCTTAGGCTGTCCGCCAACACATTGTCTTTGCCTGGAACAAACTGGGATTGTAACTGGATGTTTAGGCTCAGTGATTTTTTCCCAAAGATGCATTGTCAGTCTGCAAAGGGGGTAAGAGTGGGTGCCCCCTTGCTTGTTTATATACCACATCACAGTGGTGTTGTCTGTCCGTATCAGTAAATGGCCATGCTGAAGTTGGTGTTGAAAGGCTTCGATGGCATGCATTACTGCCAGCATTTCCTTTTGGTTTATATGCAGATGTGTTTCCTTTGGAGACCATTGTCCTTGTATACACTTGCCTTCCATGTGCGCCCCCCATCCAAGGTCTGAGGCGTCTGTGGTCATGGTCTGTGTTATCTGTGGTTTTTTGAATGACATACCTGTGTTTGCCTGGCTCACCGAGGCCCACCATAGGAATTCCTTTTGTAGGCATGGAATGAGCGGTATGGTTATCTCCAAGTTGTTGCTGTGTTGAGACCAAACGCTTTTTAGGTACCATTGAAGCTTTCTCATGTGTAGTCTTGCTAATGGAACCAGGAGAATGCAGGATGCCATGTAACCCAGGGCCTGTAGGAATCTCCTTGCAGTCATCTGGGTGAGTTTTGCTAAACCTTTGAAATAATGAGTTAACTTCTCTTGCTTGTCTTCTGTCAGGTAAGCCATTTGAGAGGCTGTGTCTAGTTTGGCACCTAAGAAGATTATTTGCTGGGATGGTTGCAGTCTTGACTTTTGGAAGTTGACTGTGTATCCCAGAGCTTGTAGTAATCGTATGACATAGTCCAAGTTTTTTGTCAACATCAATTTGTCGTCCGCTTGTATGAGGCAGTCGTCCAGGTACGGGTAAATTTGTATCCCCTGGAGCCTGCAATGAGCAATTACTGAAGCCAGGCATTTTGTGAATACTCTTGGTGCAGTAGATAAGCCAAATGGCAATGCTGAGAATTGATAATGCTCTGGCCCTGCAAGAAATCGGAGGTATCTTCTGCAGCTGTGTCTGATAGGGACATGCAGGTATGCCTCCTTGAGGTCCAGAGTAATCAGCCAAGACCCCTTGCCCAGCATGGGAAGGAGTTGCTGTAGAGTTAGCATTTTGAACTTTGGTACTATGAGAAAGGTGTTTAATGCGGACAAGTCCAGTATTGGTCTCCATTGAGATTCTTTTCTTGGAACAAGGAACAGTCTTGAGTAAAACCCCTGGCCTTGTTCTTGTTGTGGAACTTTTTCTATTGCTTTCATTTGAGTCAGCAGAGTGATTTGCTTGGTAGCCTCTGCCCTCTGGTTTTGTGGCAGGTTTGGAATGCCTTGTTTTCTTGGCAAGGTATGAAAATGGAACCTGTAGCCTCGGTCTATAATGCCCAAAATCCATTTGTCCTTTGTCAGTCTGTGCCAATTTTCTGCAAACAAAGTTAATTTCCCGCCCAAGGGAGCTTCTATTTGTTCCCTGGTAGGCGGAAGTAGAGGAAAGTCATTGAGATTGTGGCTGTGGGGCAGGTGAAACCCCTGCGTCTCTTCTTTGGTTTCCTGGCTACCATTGTCGTCCCCTGTAAAGGCCTCTGTATTGGCCTCTTCCTCGGCCACGTCTGTTTTTACCCCTTTGAAACTTTTCTGGATTTGGAAAGGACCAGTTTTTTGAAGGCCAATTCCTACTGAATCTAGGGGGTTGAACCTGGAGGAAATCTTTCACCGTCTGAACTGATTTTGCTTTTTCTTCGATGGTCTTTAACACATCCTTAGCATTAGCACCAAAAAGCTTGTTCTTTTCCAAGGGTGCATCCAGAAGTTTTGCCTTTACATGATCTGGTAGAGGTTGATCTTTTAACCATGCATGCCTACGAATGACTGCCCCTGTCATAGCTGCCCTACATGAAGCTTCCAGTGCATCATATCCACACTGCAGGAAGTGATTGCTTACTTGTTGAGTGTTATGTACAGCTTCCTGCAAAGCCTTCCTGTCTAAAGGATCAGGAGTGGCTAATGTTTTTTGTAAATCTTCTAACAGGAAATCCTGATATTGTAACATATGAAAAAGGCAATTCAAAGCTCTCATAGATAAGGTAGTGGATGTGTAAACCTTTTTGCCCCATCTCTCTAATGACCTAGCTTCCCTGTTGGAGGGCAATGGATTTTAGAGGTGGAAGCAGAAACTCCTTTAGGCCCCTGTGAAATAGTTTCCAAATCAGCAGAATGGGCCCTGAATAAATGGGAATGTGTTTCTGGGACCCTGTAATACCTGCCTGGCTTGGCTGGAGCCGGAGGAAGAGAGTCAGGGGTAGCACTAGAGTCAGAATATAAATCATCCAAAACATCAAGTACAGGAGGAATAGCTAAGGGCCTGTGCTGGGGCTTCTTAAGGAAAGTCCTAAGGCGTTTCCTGGAATCAGAATATTCCTGTCCTAGCCACTTGAAATGTTCCCTCATGGTATGCAGAACTTCCCCAAAAGAAATATCCTCAGGAGGGGAGGCCGAGGGGATGGAATCCTCTGCATCCGAGTCCTCATAGGTCTGGAAGAGCTCTTCCTGGCTATCACAGTGGACAGAGCCCTCAGAATCTTCATCTGAAGGGATAGGGTCAGAGGGTTCAACCTGGGGCCTTTTATCAGAAGGAGGCTGGGATCCTCTCTCAGGATGGGCCTGTGAACCTCTAATCATAGAAATTAAGTCAGCAGCCATAGACATAATTTGTGTCTCTGGAGTAGGCTGAGGTAAGGTTTTAGTAGTAATATGCTTTGTTTTGCTGGCTGCCTTAGCCCTAGTGTAGGCCTTAATAGACATGGCCATAGGAGGCCTGGCAGCTCCACGTGCAGGAGTGACCTTGTCTACAGCAATGGTCTCGGGCATTTCCTCGGTTTCGGTATCCGGAGGAAAATCGATAACTGGCGGAGTGATGTCTGGAATCGGAGTAGTCGGTAATGCGGTGTCTTCGGTTCGGAGCGGTGGAGAGACCATCTCAGAGGGAACCGGAGCACACGCGCTAGGTTTTGGCGTGGAGTCGGTGGTAGACGCGGGCCGAGGATGTCGGTCCCGGTCTTTTCGCTTCTTGGGAGTTTGCGATGTCTGAAGTTCCGACGGCATGGTGTAAGCAAATTTATCGCCGAAAAAGTCTTCAGCGAACTCCGCCCGACGCCTGAGGGTGCGCTAGTTGAAGCGAGCACAGGCTACACAGGCCGAGACGTCGTGGTCTGGGCCAAGGCAAGGTAGACAGTAAGAGTGGAAATCCTTATGAGGTATTTGTTTACCACAAGATAGACAACTGTTAACTTTTTCAGTAATTTCTGACATCGGCTGAGGCAAGAAAAGGTCCCCAACGGGGTACTTAGCTTTTTTGATGACTTCGGTATCGAAGAATACAGGAGCTGACCGACCGGCACTTGCGAACTGCTTATGCTTCGGGCACCGCGCGGCAAGAAAGACTGGAGAAAATGGCGTCGGCTGATGCTTATGTACTCCAGCCGCTCTGACGTCGAAGAGAAATGCGACATCAGCCGACGTCGGACCCAGACTTTGGAATCCGGCCGACCGAGGGCTGCCTGAGGCAGGACAACCCTCATGTTATGACTGCAGTTGCATTCTTGAAGGACATCCCAAGTGTAATGACTGCAACAGTGAAACACGATGAACATAAACATAAGGATCTTGGTCTGCCTAAAAACACTGAAGGAAAAGACATTTCATTCTTAACCTGGACTCCTGAATTTTTTTAGACTCTAAAGAGGGACTTTCATTTGGAAATGAATGGGCATGCACAGAGCACTGAGGAAACATGCTTCTAATTCAACAAATACTCCATCGGGATCCATAGTTATACAATTTCTTTCGTTTCTGGACAAGGAACACTATTAAAAATCTGCTTGGAGAAAATCACCCTTAAAATTCAATCAAAGCTTGATAAGGCTTGACAATGATTACTCTTCCAGAATACTAGAACAAAGGAAAAAAAGTCTGGCCAATAATAAAACTGTTGAAACAAAACATTAAAGCATAGCTGGCCTTTCCAGCCAAGATAATACTTTTTGCCAATGAGATGGGAGCCTTTAATGACTTAGAAGAAGTTACTACATTCATAAAACACAACATAATATCTACCCCAGAAGAAATGGAATGGATGGCCCCTACTCTTAAAAGAAACAAATCCTTGGACTGATGCTAGAAAGAAGAAACAAAAAAACTGATCCCAAGATAGCTGTCCCAAAAAAATAACTCTTACAACTACTTTTCTCAAAGTATCAACTGATATAGTACATCACTTGGCATCTGTTTTTATTTAAAAAAGGAGGGATTCTTAAACAACTGAGAAACAGTAATGATTTATTCAGAATGTTCAAAGTCCAATAATTCTTAACAAACAAAGGTAGGTCAAGATGGATTACTATTTACATTATATATAAGCAAAACAAAGCAACATATAATACATGGAAGCTTCTATTCCCCTACTTTAACTTAATGAATACTTGTCTTGTTCACTTTTCAGTGATTTTATTTATAATAATTTAAGTAATTAATTAACTAATTCAACAAGGTACCATTCATCAGAGTTCAGACTCAAATGTAACAAATTTAACATCATATATAATACAAATAACAGTAGAGTGTTTTGAAAAAAAAATGCTGTTATGGAGACTAATGCCTTCTTCAGTTAAAGTAGGACTTAGAAATGTCATGTATATCCTGGTTAAATAATAGTAGCAAGCTCTTAGTACAAATGTCATCATTATGTCTAAATATAGTTAACATCAATTATGGCAGGTATCACAGCTACGAGTGCCGTTTGATTAATCCTGATATGGTGTGCGTGGATGCAACTGTGTCTGGCAGCTGTTATATATGTTACGGTTTTCGTCTTCGTGAAGCTGTGGGTTGAAGTTTGTGATCAAGGTTTACTGATGCCTGCATATTAGGAAGAGACATTTGGTGTTTTAGCTTGGATCCAGGGGAAAGGGGTGGATAGAAAGTACACTTGTGTACACTTACCATAAATGTAGATGTTCGAGTGTTCTCACTGCTGCAGTCTTCACCATTGGGATAGCCATGCTGTGGAAGCCTTCAGTTGGTCAGAATACCAGAGTCAAGGTTTTGTGTGTCAGCTGCTGTCACTTGCTGGGTGACGTCAGGTCATCAGACCTATAAAGGAGATCAGGCAACGCCATTACCTCAGTTTTTCTTGCCTTAACCAACCAAAGAAGTCCAGTTTTAATAATTATTAAAAGTCCTGGGGTAAGAGACCCCCACAGAAATGAGTCTCTAATGACAGCAGATATCAGGGGGAAGGAGGGAGGGAAAGCATGACTGCAGCAGTGAGAACACACAAACATCTACATTTATGGCAAGTGCACACAACTGTACTATGTTCTTCGTTTCTCACTGCTGCAGTCTTCACCATGGGGAAGATTCCCAAAGCTGAGGTGAAGGGTGGAATGCTGATAGAAACTTAAGATGTGGAGAGCATGCCCTGCAGAATTGCAGAGGCAAACCCAGCCCTAGTTTTTTGAGAATAGACTCAGATGGTAATGCTTTATGAAGGTGTGGATTGAACCACATGTGGCAGCTTCCAGGATGTCCTTGGTGGGTACCCCTCTAAGGAATGTTGTGAAAAGTAGAGGTTGCCCTAGTGGAATGGGTTCTGATGGTCTTAGGGGGTGGTTTTCCATGCAAGGAGTAGCAAAATTGGACGGAGAGTGCTATCCATTTACAAATGATCTGTTTGGATATTGGTTTCTCATGTACCCCTGTTTTAAAGCTGAACAAGAGCTGGTCAGTTTTCCTGAATGTCTTTGTACAATCCAGATAAAATCTGAGTTGCCTGTGCACATCCAAAGAATGCAGTATCCTTTCCCCCTTGTTCTGAGGGTTAAGGAAGAAGGTGGGCAGGTGGATGGCCTGGTTGAGGAAACATCCAAAACCACCTTTGGCATGAAGGAGGGGTCGGTTCTCAGGGAGACCCTGTCTGCATGGAAGATGATAAATGGCTCAATGGCCATTACAGCTTGAAGCTCTGACACTCTCCTGGCTGAAGTGATGGCCAGGAGACAGGCAGTCTTCCAAGAGAGGTACTTCAATTCTGAGGATGCTGCAGGCTCGAAGGGGGGCAGAATAAGCTTTTCTAAAACATACTTCAGATCCCAGGCTGGGGTGGGCTGTCTTCTGGGAGGCCTGATATTAGAGGTCCCTCTAAGGAATTGTTTGATAAGAGAGTGGGAAAACAATGGCTGTTCTGCATCAAAGTGTGCCGAGATGGCAGAAGCATGGATCTTTATGGAGGAGGAGAGACCTTTATTAAGAAGCTCAGCCAGATAATCTAGAATAAGAGGAATGGAGAGGAGATGTCTGCCCCCTTGGACTGGCTCCAGGAGCAGAATCTTTTCCATTTTCCAGCATAAGATTTTCTGGTGTTGGGCCTTCTGGCTTCTGTGACGATGGCAAGGACTTGCTTGCTTAGCATAGACTCCTTGTTGGTTATGGTAGAAAAAGCCACATTGAGAGCTTGAGGGTCTGAAGGCCATGGGTGCATCATTGTTACCCCCCCCCCCCGGGATAGCAGGTGAGGTATCAGAGGTAGCTGCCGGGGGGGCTGGAGAGATAGGCTGTACAGCAGTGGGTACCAATGCTGTCTGGGCCAATCTGGGGCAATGGAGTATTGCTTTTGGTTTTTCCTCCCTTATTTTGATTAATACTTTTGGAATGAGAAGAAGAGGTGGGAATACATACACAAGGACGGTATTCCAAGGGAAGGTCAGGGCATCGACATTCCAGGCCAGGTGATGGTACTCCCTGGTGCAGAATTTCTGTACTTGGTGATCCACTTGGGGGGGGGGGGGTTTCTCCCACATGTAGATAATTTGCAAAATAATGTCTTTGTGGATTTGCCATTCATGTGGGTTCAGCAGATTTCTGTTTAAGTGGTCTGCTAGTCCCATGGATGAGGCTGCTAGTCTGCGCACAGGGGGTAAGAGTGAGTCCCACCCTGTTTGTTGATGTACCACATGACTCCTAGTTTGAGCTAGGGTTTGAAGGATGCCAGAGAGTTTTGTACTGCTATCATTTCCTTTTGGTTGATGTGCAAGGGTAGTATTTGAGCGTCCCAGAGACCTTGGGCTCGTCTGCCTTCTAGATGGGCGCCCCAGGCTACGTCCAAATCATCAGTAGTTATAATCTGGTCTGATGGACGGAGGGTGAATGGAAGTCCCTTCTTCAGAGCACAGGCATGGGCCCACCAGAGGAACTCTGATCTTATGCAAGGGAACACAGGTAGGAAGGGGTCCAGAGGATGACAGTGTTGACACCTTAGGTTCTTAATGTACCACTGAATTTTCCTCATGTGCAGTCTGGCCAGAAGGATGCACGAGGCCATGTACCCTACAGCTTGCAGGAATTTCCTGGCAGAAAGCTGGGTTTGGGAGGCCAGAGTAGTGAAGTATTTTGGTAGGAAACTTGTTTTTCTAGGGACAGAAAGGCCATTTGCTGTTCTGTGTCCAATAAGGCCCCCAGAAATATGATTTTTCCTGGTAGGTGTCTGTTTTGATTTTCTTTCGTTGATAGTGACCCCAAGGAGGTGAGTAGGGTTTTTACAAATGAGGGGTGCTGCAGGAGCAGTTCCTTGAAGTCTGCCTGGATGAGACAGTCGTCCAAGTAAGGGCAAATCTGTACATTGTTTTGCAGTAGTAAATTTGCCTGGATGTATTTTATCAGATACTGATGCTTTTCCTAAAGGGTATGAACTGGAAATCGAAGTGTTTAAATTTATTAGAAAATTACTTAAAATCTTTTTTTGCACAAGATACAAATGTAATTCATGAAAACAATTACCCCCCCCACACACACACACTATTAAATCTATCCCCATGGGGAATTTCTTAGAATAAAAATAATAAAAAAAACTGTGTGAGAAGGAAATAGAAAAAACAGCACACGTTTGTAACTAGAGGTTACAAGGAAACAGTGGTGGAAGAAAATAAAAGGAGGATAGTACAACAAAATAATACTAAAAGCAGGTATACCATGCAAGGCAGAGTGCATCAACAGGATAAACAAAAATTATGTTATGTGACCAAATATAGTGTTTACAGAAGTTTTGGTAAAATCATCATTGGGGTATTTTAGAAAAAAATTAATTCCTTAACATAAGAAAAAAATCCAGAACACACCCGTGGAGACAATAATTCAACTGCAGCAAGGTAATGGTAACAAGCAGGTTTAATACCAACACGAATCCTTCACAGAACAACTTGATGACAAGCGCTTTCGCCTGGACAATTCCAGGCTTTTTCAAGTCAGAGCAAACGCCTGGAATTGTCCAGGCGAAAGCGCTTGTCATCAAGTTGTTCTGTGAAGGATTCGTGTTGGTATTAAACCTGCTTGTTACCATTACCTTGCTGCAGTTGAATTATTGTCTCCACGGGTGTGTTCTGGATTTTTTTCTTGGTTGGTCTACATTTGTTCGTGAAGTTTTCCTTAACATAAGAGCAAATGAGTATCCCATATTTTCTTATTCGAAAGGTAGAAGCATAAGAGATTTCTTGGTGCATGGCAAGTTTCAGCTGCCTGTAAATCATAGGAGTTTGGGTGTAGGTGCAACAGGTACTTTCCCTTGTGGAAAATGCAGTTGTTGCCAGTATGTAGTATAAAGTTTCGATAAAATTAATGAAAAGAATTTTACATGCAAAGGGAGATTTTCCTGTGAAAATACTGGAATAGTTTATGGTTTGAAATGTTGCGGTGGTAAGGTACAGGTAGGGGAAAGTAAAAGAAGTTTCAAACAAAGGTTGAAGGAACAAGTCAAGGATGTTAAGAAGGGCAAAGAAGAAAGTCCTGTTGCATTACATTTTAAAGAATGCCATAGTGGAAATATACAAGGTTTACAAGCTACAATTTTGGGGCAAGTACAACAAATGTATGACTTTGATATTAAAACACAACTTTGGAAGTTAGAATCTACTTTAATTCTGAAGTTTAACACTAATTCCGTATGGAATGAATCAAGAATGTCACTGGAAATGTTTTCTTTAAATTAATTTGATTGGTTAATTTGTTTGTAACCACGCTATTTAAAAAGAGAATATGTGAACTGGGGATATAGTCTGTAAAGGCTGAAGAGCCGAGGTGCTAGAGGAGTCTGCATTTTATGCTTTGCATTTGCTGCTAACCAGATTTTATTGGATCCAGTGTGTGCTTATTTTACTTGTTTTGCGGGACTACATTTTGAAGCTACTACTGGACTGGACTATAAATTTTAATAAAATATAAAGGTAATCACTGGCTTTTTTCCTTGTGTGGTGGTGAGCTAAATCTGTACATTGTTTTGCCTGCAAAAGGCAATGGCAGCAGGTAGACATTTGATGAATACCCTGGGAGCAGTAGATGAACCAAATGGCAAAGCAGAGAATTGAAAGTGTACTGATTCTGCTCTGAAGTGCAAGAATTTCTGCACGATTCCCTTATTAGGATGTGCAGGTAAGCCTCCTTTAGGTCTAAGGTGACCATTCAAGCTTTGTTTTGCACAGCATTGGTAGATGCTGTTGTAAGTTAAACATTTTGAATTTTGGGATTACCAGGAAAGTATTGAGAAAGGATAGGTCCAGGATGTGATGCCAAGTTCCCTCTTTCCTGGGAACAAGGAATAGCCTGGAAGATGATCCTTGTTCTGGAGGCACATGCTCTACTGCCCCTAGGGCGATTAGGTTTTGTGCTTGTTTTAGTGCTTCTGCCCACTGGTTTGGAGGTAGATCTGGGTACCCTTTTGGAGGTGGTAGTTCTTGGAAATTGAATTTCTATCCCTGAGCAATGATTTTAAAGACCCATTGATCTTTTGTTATAAAGTTCCAATTTGCTCTGCAAGGAGACAGCCTTCCTCCTACCTTTTGGTGTGGTGGAGGCAGGCAGAGATGGGAAAAGTAGTCATTGAGAGTTTTTAGCATCCAGGGTTGTTTTTGAACTCCCTGCTCTAGAGTTAGAGGGGGCCACTGTTTAGTTCTTTGCTGGCCCCGAGTTTGTGCCCTGGTGGGTCTGTCCCTACGGGTTTTGCCTTGTGCCTGCCCATTTGATGCAGGAAAGGACCAGTGTTTAGAGGGAAAATTTCTGCTGAACCTAGGAGGTTGTACTTAAAGGAAATCTTCAACAGTCTGCATCGATTTTACTTTGTCTTCCATCTTTTTTTAAGTATCTCTTCAGTTTTCTGTCTGAACAAGCGGTCTTTGTCAAGAGGTGAAGCCATGATTTTAGCTTTGACATGATCAGGGAGAGGTTGTTCCTTCAACCATGCATGTCTTCTGATAACAAATCCTCTCACTGCTGCCCTGCTAGAAACTTCTAGGGCATCAAAAGCCACAGTGCAAGGAGTGCTTTGCCACCCGAAATGAAGAGTGCAGTAATTCTGCTATCTCTATTACTGGCAAAATCTGGTAAAGCAGAAATTTTCTGTTTCAAAAGTTCCAAAGTGCGCTGTTGACATTTTAACATATGGAATGGACAGTTGAGAGCCCTTATAAAGTTGCAGAGGTATATACATTTTCACCCAATCTGTCTAGGGCCCTGGATTCTTTGTCTGAGGGAGTAAGACTCTTAATAGAGATATCCTTAACTCCCTTACGTCCCTGAATAAATCACCTCTGGATCTGCTACAGGATTTCTGTAGAGGAATTTATGTGAGTTACGTATCCTGTTGTACCGGTCATGTTTTCTGAGGGCAGGTGGAAGGGTGTCAGGGGTGAGGCTGGATTCTTGGTAAACATCATCTACCACCTCCAAGATGGGTGGGATGGCCAGAGGCCTATGCCGGATTAGGTCCAGAAACTCCCTTAGTCTTTTCTTGGATTGAGGGAAATCCATTGATTCCCATTCGAAATGTTCCCTGAGGGTGTGGCGGGTTTCCCCAAAGGAAAAGTCCTCTGGAGTTGATGCAGAAGGAACAGATTACTCTGCATCTGAGTCTTCATACGCAGGAAGAGGATTTTCCTCTTCAAAAAGAGAAGAGTCAGATCCCGCTGAGTCTAAATCCAATTGGATGTCTGGAGAAGGTTTCTTTCTTCTTTGGGCCGGAGTGGCCTGACTACCCAGGATGAATGTGAGGAGACCCACCACCATTTTAAGCATTCTAGTTTGAAGAGGGAGAGGAGCAGTGGAATGGAGACTTTTTGCCGTTTTCTTAAAAGTGGGTTTAATTCTGGCCTGAAGGGTATCCCTCAGTGCCGTCGGTGTGCAAGTCAGAAGAGAGGGAGAAGGCCTTGAAGTGAAATCTGAAGTGCAAGTATCCTCTGAAGCCGGTGCCTGCTTAGCAGCTCCTGACCCAATCGAGCGCGAAACAGCCGAAGGCTCATTCGACGATGCAGATATCTGCAGCATACAGGACTCCGAAAGGGTCTCGGTAAAGGCCTGCAAAGTAATACAGTCGGGCATCAGGGGCTGCGAAAGCACCTCACTGAATTCAAAAGAAGCGACAACCGGTTTAGTTGTGGTGTCTGATAGAAGGCTTGGCCTTATGCAGTCTATCTCTATCCTTATCTTTACTTTTTTCAGAAGATCTGCGGTTTGGTGACTGACTGACGCCATATCGGTAATCGGAAATAACTGGCTACAAACAGAGTTTACGACGAATAGTTCTAGTGTTAAAGAGGGCACAAAACCAACAGCGGGGTACGTCACGATCTAGGCCTAAGCAAGTGACGTAGTAAGAATGGAAGTCTCGGTGTAGTATTTGCTTTTCACAGGCGAGAAAGTTATTGACTTTTCTGGACATCGGTTAGTGCAAGAAAAAGGAAGGATCCCCAATGTGGTACTTAGCTTTAGACGTTTTCAGCTGAAGTTCAAAATATGGAAACAGCCGACCGGCACTGTTGCGAATTGCTTCTGCAACCAGCTCCACAGCAAGAAAGACTGAGGTAATGGCGTCGCCTGCTCTCCTTTATAGCTAGGATGACCTGACGTCACCCACCAAGCGAAAGCAGCCAATGCAGAATACTTTGACTCTGGTATTTGGACCGACTGAGGGCTACCACAGCATGGATAACCCAATGATGAAGACTACAGTAGTGAGAAATGAAGGACATCTGTGATTTGGTAAATTCTGGCAGAGAAGGGTTTGTTTGTATGTCTGCTGAGTGAGAGATGGGAGGGCTGGAGGAATGTGTGTTGTCTCTTGCTGTGGCGGCTTGTTGGGAGGATTTTTTTTTTATCTGTTTGCTCTCTGTCCTTTTCCTGCCTGCTGCCTCGCTGAAAGGGAGAGAATTTAGGCTTGAAGTTGCAGTGAAGTGAAGCTTTGCTTCAGGTGCATCTCGATCCTCTGGCATGCAGTACACACACACTAACAGAAACAGACGCTCCCAGGTTGCTATGGTAATGGAGACAGAGTGACGATAATGCTTAATGGTTCGCAGGAGCCTCCAAGATGATTCTCAGCAATGACATTTTTGGTTTTAAAAAAATATATATACAATAAAAGGGCAGTTTTAAACTGGTCATAAATGACATGCATGATACTGAACTTAAAGTTGATGCATGATGATTTTCTCATAAGTAAATGTGCATAACAAGCCATATAATTGCTTTAACTTGAATTGTGGCCTTGTAATCCATCTTGATCATGCACAATACTTAAGCTGTTACCAAGGTAACTAATGTTTTATACATGACATCAAACTGACAAAGTTGTTCAAGGTACACAATAGAAGCCTGTACTAGGAACCTCAAAGAATGTAACAATCACATTCTGAAGAAATAGTATTAAAATTGACAATCACTCAGTTTCACCTTTGCTGATTATACAAAATAGAATGTTGCCATTTAAATCTAAAAACTTTCAGTATATGCCATAAAATGGCAATTTATGAATATGGCAAGGGAAAGTACAGTTGTGTACACTTACCATAAATGTAGATGCTCGAGTGTATTCTCTGTTGCAATCATTACATTTGGGTAGAATCCCAAAGCTATGGTTGGGAGGATGGGTTTATTCAGCATTAGAAGCAGCTATAAGGCCCTGCAGGACAGCAATGGCAAAGCCAGCTCTGGATTTGGAGAAGAGAGGTAAATAGTAATGTTTGGTGAACATATGAACTCAGCTCCAGGTAGCAGCTTCTAGAATGTCTCTGGTGGGAACCCCTCTGAGAAAGGCTGCAGAAATGGCCTTTCCTTCTGGCCCTGCAGCAAATGCAACCAATAGTTGTTCAGATTTTGTCCTGTTTAAGTAGAATCTAAGTTGTCTGTGTACATCCATTGAATGCAGAATCCGCTCACCCTTGTTCTATGGATTGGGGAAGAAAGTTGGCAGATGAATGGTCTGATTAAGAGCCACACTGGATACCACCTTAGGCATAAAGGATGGATTGGTCCAGAGAGCCACCCTGTCGGGATAAAAAAATAATGAAAGGCTCCACTGCCATAAGAGCCTGTAATTCTGAAATCCTTCTAGCTGAAGTGACTGCTAAAAGGAAAGCGGTTTTCCAAGAGAGAAATTTTAGGTCCACAGTAGCAGCTGGCTCAAAAGGAGGTAGAGTGAGTTTTTCCAAAACAAAATTGAGGTCCCATGCAGGAGTTGGTGCTCTCCTGGGAGCTCTTAAATTTTTGGCCCCTCTGAAATACTGCTTTAGCAGAGGATGAGAGAAGAGGGGAGGTTTTGTGCTGTAATGAGCTGAAATGGCAGAGGCATGGATTTTTATGGAAGAAAAAGATAGGCACTTGTGAAGCATCTCAGTTAAGTATTGCAGAATCTGAGGAATATTGAGCATTGCTGTGCTTATTCCTTGTGATTGGTTCCAGGCACAGAATCTTTTCCATTTGTCAGCATAAGATTTTCTAGTACTAGGCCTTCTAGCCTCCAAAATGACATCCATCACAGGTTTGCTGAGAGATGCCAAGGGTGAAATTAGTTGATTAGCCATGCTGCAAGATTCAAAGTTTGGAGCAGAGTGTGCAGAACTTGGTAGTTCTGCTGCGACAGTAGGTAAGGTGTCTGAGGCAGGTGCCAGGGAGGAAGATGTGACACATTGCGCAGGAGTGGGTACCAGTGTTGGCAAGGCTAGTCTGGAGCAATCAGAATCATTTGTGGTTTGTCCTGTCTGACTTTTAGTAGGACTTTGGAGAGCAGAGGCAGAGGGGGAAAAGCATAGACTTTCCAAGCTTTTTTGTGATGAATTCTTGTGCAGAATTTGTCCAACTGATAGTTCTGGGGTGAGGCAAAAAGATCTATGTCTGGGCTCCCCCATTTGCGTGTCAACATGTTGAAAACGTGTGGTTCCAGTTTCCATTCATGTGAGTCCATAAGATTTCTGCTTAGTTCGTCTGCCAGTGTATTTAGCTTTCCTGGCAGGAACTGAGCTTGTAGATGTATTGGATAAGTCAAGGCCGTGTTCCACAATGCCAATGGGGTAGGAATGTGTACCCCCCCATTTTTTTTATGTACCACATGACTGTGGTGTCTGCCTTTATCAGTAGTTGCCCTGGATGAAGGTAGTCCTTGAAGGCTGTCAGAGCATTCTGTACAGCTAGCATCACTTTCTGATGGGTATGTAGGTGCATTTGATCTGGGCTCCATTTGCCCTGAATGTATTTCCCTGCCAGATGCGCCCCCCCCCCCCCCACCAAGCATAGTCTGATGCGTCCGTAGTTAGGGTTTGGGCGGCCAGGGGTGGAGTGAATGGCAGTCCCTTGTTTTGGTGGCAGGCCTCTGCCCACCATAGGAACTCTAGTTGCAGGCAAGGTATATTAGGAATCATAGTTTCCAGCTATGACAATGTTGACGCCATAAACAGTTTAGGTACCACTGAAGTTTCCAAAAATGCAGTCTTGCATATGGAATTAGAAGAATGCAGGAGGCCATGAACCCCAAGGCCTGCAGAATTTGTCTTGCAGATAGCTGGGTTTTTGTGGCCACCTGTTTGAAGTAAGTCATCAATTGAATTTGCTTTTCTGGTGTAAGGTAAGTCATCTGGGCAGTTGTATTCAAGCTTGCACCCAGGAATGTCATTTTTTGAGAGGGTACCAGTTGTGATTTATTTTCGTTTATGGTGTACCCTAGATAAGTTAGAACCCTTTTTACAAATGCCAGATGCTTTAAAAAAGTGTGTCCTTGTTTTCTGCCTGAATTAGACAATCGTCCAGGTATGGATACATTTGAATATTTCTTTGCCTGCAAAATGCAATTACTGGTGCCAGGCACTTTGTGAAGACCATGGGCACAGTAGATAAGCCAAAGGGCAGTGCAGAGAACTGGTAATGCAAGCAGCCTGCTTTGAAGCGGAGGTATCTTCTGCAAAATTCCCCAATTGGGATACGCAAGCCTCTTTTAAGTCTAGAGTTACCAACCAGGCATCTTTGCCTAGCATAGGTAGTAACTGTTGAAGAGTCAGCATCTTGAATTTTGGAATGTCCAGAAATGTATTTAGAATGGATAAGTCCAGAATTGGACGCCATGATTTGTCTTTTCTGGGTACCAGGAAAAAAGTCTTGAATAGAAACCTTGACCCTTTTCCTCTTCTGGTACTGGTTGAATAGCCCCCATATTCATGAAGGACAGAACTTGTTTCTGGGCCTCTGCCCACTAATTTGGAGGCAGATCTGGCCATCTGTTTGGGATTGGCAACGTGTGGAAATGAAATCTGTATCCCTGGGATACTATATTTAAAACCCATTAGTCCTGGGTAATCAGTTGCCAGTTTCGTGCATGAAGTGCCAGCTTTCCCCCCAAAGGGGTGGCCAAAAGGAGACTGTTTACCATAGGGAGGTGCCTTGTTGCGTCCAGGTTTAGAGGAGGAGGCCCCCATTGTTTTGTTCTAAAAGTTGCTTGTGACTGAAACCAGGAGCCTTTGGAATGTCTGGATTTGACTTGAGCGGCTCTCGAGGGAACTGGAAAGGACCAGTTCTTAGTAGGATAGTGCCTACTAAATCTGGGTGGCTGCACTTGTAAGAAATCTTTTACAGTTTGCATAGATTTAGCTTTATCTTTTTTGAAACTTGTTCAGCCTTATTACCAAAGAGACTGTCCTGTTGTAAAGGAGCATCCAACAATTTTGCTTTAATATGGTCAGGCAGATTTTGCTCTTTGAGCCAAGCATTTCTTCTTATCACAGATCCAGTTACAACAGCCCTGCAAGAGGCCTACAAAGAATCAAAACCACATTGCAAAGTATGTTTTCCAACTTGTTCAGCTGAATGTAATAAATCCTGCAACTCTATTTTCCACACAGTCAGAGATTAACATCATTTTCTGTTTAAGTAGACCCATGACATGCTGTTGATATTTAAGTATATGAAATTGACAGTTTAAAGCCCTGATTGCCAAGGTTGCAGACGTGTAAACCTTCTTACCCCATCTATCCAACGCCCTGGAATCTCTGTCAGAAGAGGTAGGAATTTTAGCAGTAGAGGCCTTAATGCCCTTGGGACCCTGAGAAATGGTATCAGGATCAGCAGTAGGGTTTTTGAAAAGGAATTTGTGGGAGTCAGGAACCCTGTAGTATCTGTCTGGCTTACAATGAGCTGGAGGCAGAGAATCAGGAGTCATAGTCGATTCTGAAAAAACATCATCAACAATGTCTAGAACAGGAGGTATAGTCAAATGCCTATGCTGAGGAAGAAGAAGAAAATCCCCAAGTCTCTTTTTAGATTCAGAGAAATCCTGACTTTCCCAGTGGAAGTGCTCCCTTAAGGTATGTAAAGTTTCTCCAAAAGAGAAATCCTCAGGGGAGAAGCAGAAGGGATGGAATCTTCTGCATCAGAGTCCTCATAAGTAGGTATAGATAAATCCTGGTCAGAAGAAGAATCAGAAGAAATAGAAACCTGATCTGAAGATTCATAGTCAGTGCCTTGCCTAGGCCTCTTAGCAGGAGGGGGATGGCTACCCCTGATCAAGGTAATTAAATCTTCAGCCATTTTGATCATTTGTTTTTTAGGCATATGGGCCTGTACATGGGGCCCAAGCATCATTTTTTTTAGACATAGAAGTAGATTTTGGCCTTAGTTTTGAAGATGGTGTCAGTTTAATATACAAATCTTAAGGCCTGAAAACATCCTCAGAAGCCGGTGCCTGCACAGCGGCCCCAGACCCATCTAAGGTAGAGACATCCGCGGGTTCAATACTTAAAGCATCTCGCGGCATACCGGACTCTGAATGGGTCTCAGTAGAGGCCTGCGAATCAAAAGTAGTGGGTAACAGCGGCTACGAAAGCGCCTCACCAAATATCGGCGAACCGGCGAATGGCTTGGGAGAAGCGTCGTCATAGGTTTTGGACCTCGACGGTCTCTGTCTTTTTCTTTGAGTTTTCTTAGGTATTCTGGTAGTCAGATTGCTAATGGACGACATTTCTGGATAGTTAAATCTTGAGCTAAAATATTTAGAAGCAAAAACATACAGACGTTTAATCGTGCATTGATTAAATTTAGCACAAAACTGACAGCAAGGCACGTTGTGGTCAGGGCCTAGGCAAGGAATACAGTACAAATGAAAATCCTTATGAGGTATTTGCTTCCCACAAGTAATGCAATTATTAACTTTTATTGACATCGGTAAGGAGCACGAAAAAGTTTCCCCAACGGGGTACTTAGCTTTTAGTTGAAGACTTCGGTTCCGAAACTCGAAAACGAAAATTTCAGGAATCGACTGACCGGCACTTGCGAACTGCTTCTGCTTCAGGCACCGCACAGCAAGAAAGACTAATGTAATGGCGTCGGCTGCATATTTTATACCCAGACGACCTGATGTCATGGAAGAAGGGACAGCACCCAACGCAGGACCCAAGACTTTATTAATCAGGCCGACTGAGGGCAACCTGCCAGCAGACTACCCCAAATGTAATGGCTGCAACAGTGAAACACGAATAACATCTTGTAATCATTAATCACAATAACTGAATTTGTTTTTAACCTGTAATTTCACTGATTTTATAATAAGAAATGACAGATATTAAAATCCATGTGTAGGAAATGGGAGGGATGCACTGATAATTAAAATGCATTAACTTTCATCAATGTTCACATAACTTACTTAAAGCATCACACTTGTTTTAACAACAAAGTGATTACTTAAATGCTGGCAAACAATGAAATATAACTTCTGATATTTCCAGTAAAACACATTGTATTATAAACATTAGGTACAAATATTACCATCTATTTATATTAAGTAATAAGTTTTGAAAGACTTAATCTTCTTCTTTCGGCTTTTCCCGGTTAGGGGTCGCCACAGTGGATCACCTGTCCGCTCATGATTGGCAGTGGAGTTTTACAGTGTCAAGTTGCCAGACAAGCACCCAACTTTCTACAGAAGGCACACACACGCACACACTCACACCTAGGGCCAATTTAGAGTCCAATCCACCTACAGCATATCTTCGGGATGTGGGAGGAAACCGGAGCACCCGGAGGAAACCCACGCGACCACAAGAAGGACATGCAGACTCCACACAGAAGGCACCCAGCCGAGGATCAAACTGGAGAATCTCTTGCTATGAGGCAGTAACGCTAACTGCTGCACCACCGCAGTCACCCCATGCTCCTTGGCTATCTAAAGGAACTAAATCCCCTAAGACAGGGGATAAAGCATGGGTACAGCATCATAAAAACAGAACCCCATCATCTAAACAGAATTACTCTGAACTCCATAACAAAACCAAAAAGCTCATTAAACTAGACAATAATAAACTAAACAACATAAACTACCACCAAAACCTCCAACAAAAATATACCCATAACCCCCAAAAGTTCTGGGCCACTATTAACTCTATATTTCAACCTGGGAAAACCAGTACCCCAGCACAGTACCCCAGCACCTGCAACAGTAAACAATCATAACATCCCCAATCAGTTTAATAAACATTTCACTGAAACAGTTAAGGCCCTAGCAGAATCCCAGTTTAACACTAGCTGTCCCAACCTACCAGGGTAAATATGTTAAAAAACGGTGTGCTATAATCTTTTACTGAGGTTTTATATAGGATACATCCTACTTTACTATAACTGAATTATTGTCATCTGTCTTTCATGTAAATATCAATTGCTTATACAATAAGTAGACATTTATATTGTATTAGAATTCTAAATACTATATCTGTTCAAAATAATATAAATATTGCTTTTCCTATTACAAATATTCTCCGCAAGATAATTCAATTTATGAAGCTCAGATGTTCTGGATTGTCAAGGTATGAGTGATAATTTGATGGACTTGGGTTTATCCATCAGATTAGGAATGATTTTCATTCAATGGCTAGTGCGTATATTAGTTTTGTTAATATTTATTAATTTAAATTTGTTATTTCACAAAAAACATTTTTAGTATGCCTGACCAAAACATTACTTTATTGGTAAACACTCAAAGTATAAAAGTGATCATTTCCTTTAAAACCTCAAACATATACTTTATAGTTATCAGACAAAATTGTTTAATAGTCACAATAAAACAAAAAATACATAGTCTAAACAACCCAAAATAGATTTAACTTCATTATCTTTTAATACCAATGACTTAGCAACAATCCTAGCAAGAGATCAAATCTACTGAAATATTTAAAACTGAACAAAGCATAAATTGTCTTCCTTTATGAAACTCATTTCAAAACAAATGACACGCAATCTACTTATAACACAAAGACAAAAGGGATAACAATTTTATGGAAAACAAATGTGATTAACTCAGAAATAATTTATAAGTATGAAGATAAAGAAGGCCATATGGCATTAGTAATAGTTAAATATAACAACAGAATATGGACCCTAGCCAATCTATACTGTTTTCAAGGCATTGGAACAGGAACGGTTAAAAAGCACTTGGACTTAATTTCCAATAATTATAAAGGCAACTTAATATTAGAAGGAGATTTTAACTGTATATTTGATATTTCTGAAACTACAAATAATATCTGCATGCATCTGCTGTATCAAAAGCTTTAAACAAGTGGGTAGAATCATTTCATCTTGAAGATACTTTCAGATTTAAAGAATATAAATCTTTGTTGTTTTCCCATCAAGATCACAGATTTGGTACCCAAACTAGAATAGGTAAAATATTTGCGCGTGACTTACACTCTAAAATTACTAATTTCTCAATCACTCCCTGCCCATTTCAGACCACAATTCATTGATACTAAAACTTGTACAAACCATTAAACTTTAACTCCAGAATTCCAGCATATATAACTAAAATTAAAGAGTTCAAACCCTGGTTATTATCCGAATTACAGTTCTTCTTAGATATTAATTACACCACAAAGACAAATACAATAATGATATGGAACTCATTAAAAGCTTACATATAGGACAACCTAACTTGGTATATAAAAACAGAGAATGGGATTCTGAATGATTAGATCTACAATCCAAACTTTTGTCAGTAAAAGCTGAAAAAAATCAAAATCATTTGGAGATGAAAAAGAAAGAAGAAGTATGCAATAAAGACAAAATTCTAATACATAAAACTAGTTTAGCTTTACAAAAACTAAAAATTAATACCGTGGTCACTTCTCCCAAATAGCTACATCATTTATCCACAAGAAACAAAATACAATCAAAAGCTAATAACATTAAAAGTATCTTCCATGAAAAATAAAGGGAAAATGTCTCTGATATAGGTGACATTCTTGATGCCTATAGAATTCACTATATGGAACATTTCCAAAAAGAAAATAGACATAGTGATCAATTAAATCTAGATGAAAAATGTTGAAATATACAAGAAATACCAGAAAAATTAGATCTGCAAGCACCCATATCCTACAAAGAAATTAGATACAATAAAAGAGGGTAAAATAATAAAGCTCCAGGTATAGATGGCATAATTATGGAAAGATATAAACTGTTTCCTTCAAAGATACTATCCCTCTTCCATAAAACACTATTAGAAATTCAGTCACAAGCTTTAATACCACCCTCTTGGAGATATTCGTTAATCACACCAGTCTTAAAGGAAAACAAATCCCCAAATCTCTGTACCTCATATAGACCTATATCATTAGTAAATAATGACTTTAAGATATTTATGACAATATTAACTAACAGAATGAAAATACCACAATCCAAAACAACAAATAATGATCAAACTTGATTTATATATCATAGACACACACACGACAATATTAAAAGGATAATTTCTCTTATAGATTATATTAATAAAGAAAATAAAGAAACACTCATAATTGGATTAGATATAGACAAAGCCTTTGGTTCCCTAAATTGGGACTATTTATTCAAAATTCTGGTGCTATTTGAATTTCCTACTTCTTTTGTTCATCTACTAAAGAATATATATACAAATAATTTTGCGTATGTTAAGCTAGGTCCTTTCACCTTTGAATCTATACATATAACAAAGGGTACTAAACAAGGATGTCCCATGTCACCGATTCTATTTGCTTTCGCTATTGAAATATTGGCAAATCCAATATGTAACAATACAAAAATCAAAGGAGTAGAGGTTTATGAACAATACAATTCTAAAGTAGTGCTCTTTGCTGATGACATATTATTAACATTATCCAATACAAGAGAGACAATAGAAGAATGAGATATTTTAATCGACACATTTTACAGGATTTCAGGACTCCATTTCAATAAATCAAAATCAAACTTTTTATTATTAAATAAAAAAAATTGCAGATGAAGGGGAATTACATTATAGGGAAACAAGAATCTATCTTAAAATATCTAGGAATTGAGTTATACAAGGATAATAATGAATTAGTCTCATAAAACTTCAATAATATCATCAATACAATTAAAATCTCTGTGGAAAAATGGAACAAAATAACATTAACATTTGAAGATAGACTACAGTTAATAAAAATGTTTTTACTACCCAATATTCTAGATATAGCTTTGGCAATACAACTGTTACCAGAAAGGAATATACTCAAAGAAATAAACTCATGCCCAATAAAATTTTTATGGTTTCCCAAAAGAAACAGAATAGCTTTAATACATCATGTCAGACCATGGAAACAGGGAGAATTACACTTTCCTGATCTAGAAACATATCTAAAACCTCAGACTAGATAAGTCCAAATTATTCTGCAAATTGGAAAGAATTACTAACTGTAATACCAATAAATGAATTTGATTTACAAAAAAAAATTCAAATAACAGATAAAAGCAATTTGCTATGGCACGTATTATGTATTAGTATGCAATGTAACATATCTAAGCCCACTAAAATCCATATGATTAATTACACTGACTCATTTTGGAAAATGATTAATGCAAATTTAGATTTAAAAATCTGGTTTGATCTTTTACCACCATTCATAGTCACAAAGAGCAATCCACATAAAATATACAGAGAAATAATTAATTCCTGGGAACAGAAAGGATTTGTTTGTTGGTTTCAATGCAAAGAACTAAAACTAAAAGTTCTGGATATGCAAACAATAGAAACAACATGCAAAATTCCACAACAAGATTGGCTAACTATGCAATGCATTCAGACGTATTCGCAAGATTTATGCACAATAATTAGTAATTCTTCATTTAAAGAAATACCTAAACTTATGAAATACCTATATGAAATTATATATAATGATTATAACATGGGAAATAGTATTTCAAAATTTTACGTGATATTGATACATTATAATACACCCAAATCCTCATATTGGAATTATATATAACAAAAGGACACTCATTACAGCTAACTGAAGAAATTAAATCAAATATTTTATCATCACTAAAAGCATACATTCTTTATACAATACTCGAAAGTTTTTAATTGGAAGTGCTTGCACAGAGCATTCTTAACTCCAGACAGAATTATTAAAATTAATTCTTCCACAAAGGGAATATGTTGGAGGTGTGAGCAAATAAATACACAATGCAAATTGGAATCACATTTTTTTCGACAGTGTTAAAATTAAGCCATTTTGGAATGGTATTAAAAACTTTTTACAAGCTTTATTGGATTGTTACACCTATAAAGTAATTGTATATACTGAGCTTTGTTATAGCGTCAGGCTGATGTAACTACTATACATAGTTCTTTAAGATGTTATATACAAATACTATGGAATTTATTCAACTGTATTTGGAAAAAAAAAGAAAAAGACAAATCACTTAAGCCCTTAGGGTAGAGCAAGACCTAACCTGAGGTACCATTCAAACCAGAAGACCAACTCTCCTCTGATGCGTCCTGTTTGTCATCAAGCATCGAAAAAGCCACTATAGATTCTATTTTTGAAACAAAACTGTTCGTAAATCCTTTCTGCAGAAGTAGTTCTAAAATTTCAACCACTTTGGAAGGATGAGTCTCTAACATTTGTTAATGCTAATCACAGTGATCACTGCTGCAAAGGTTGGGTCAAGTGCTAGGCAGTAAAATCTGCCAGTACAAAGGACAGGGCCAGAATAAAATTTATTATTTTATTTTACATTTGTTTACCAGGAAAGTCAGACTGAATACAGTTCCTTTTTCAGTGGAGGCCCGGGGAGAAAAGCTCCACATCTATAACAGGACAATTGTACAAAATATCAAAACATTACAACAAAGAAGACACACACAGATACAGTGCAGTACATAAAAGATATGGTTGAGAGGCGTGAAAGGCATGTGGAAACATAAGGGACAGTGTTAGACTACCTTTCTGAAAGTGCCAAGTGTTTTATGGCTTTGAAAGGTGGTAAAACACTCAGTTACAGTAAAAAAATAAATAAAATAAAAAGCTTGTAGTACACAGAGCACATAATGCTTAGTGCATTACAAAGCATGAGAGTGATTACCCAGTGCTAACCTAATACTATGCGTTCTCAAGAGAGATACCAAGATGCACCTCTCGAGCTTTGTTCTTGAGGCGAATTCCTTGGCATCTATGTTTTGAATGCAAAACAATGCGGATAGCATCATCAAACCACTCATAATCCTCTATAACTGTAAACAACAATACACTAAATGTGTACTAACACATCATGTCCATTTTCCAGAGAGTCCCACTGGTTAAACCAGTCACAAAGTTGCAAAGTACACTGAAGTACAAGTTGACGTGCAAAATGTTTGCTTCACAGTGCTGCCACTCATGCCTAACCGAAAATCTAAAAAAGTAAAGAACCAACCCTCTGTTCAAGCCATCAATCTTCTGCACTTAAGAAAAGTAAAAAAGTCAAATGTAAATTCATGAAAATACTTTATTTCTGGCAAAGTACAACATATCAAATAAAATCCAGAACTCAATATGATGTTAGTGGTAAACATTTGTAAACAGCTGCGATGATAGCTTTTGTTAGACTCTCCTCAACCAGACATGGCCCATTTGTTACCAGCACCAGGGGATCTGCTACCCTGCGTAGAGGTGATAGCAGTCCAGAAAGGGCATCCATTCAGGCATGAGGGTGCTTTGTGATGCATGCCACCCGACTAGGGGGAGGTATGTGGAAACTACATCCTTGTCAAGACCTATATGCTCTCCCCATGTAAGATGCATTTCTGTGCACTCACAGTGAAGGCTGCTTTTGGTGGACAACTCTGTAAGCCCAACACCTCCCCCCAAGCTATTCATTTATGTCCCCCAAGCTATTCATTTATGTCCCCACCCTACATCTGACAATTGTGGCAGAAACAAGCTGGCCTGCTCTAACCTTCCCTTAGGATGGCATGCCCTAACCTTCCCTTAGGATGGCCTGCCCATCCTCCCCTGCCAACTCCATCAGATGCTCAAAACAGGGGCTTGACAAGCATATAATAGTGAAAGTAAATCCTAACTGTCCCCATTTCTAAAGAATGCTGAATTGTGCAATAAACATCATAACATCCTTCTTAACATACCTGTTCATCTCAAAGTGATATGATTCCGCATCTGTTATCAATATCTCTATCAGAACTATGCATGATGCCACCAATTTCTGACTTAATTTACTTGGCTTGTTTGTTTACCAAGACAGACGTGTAACAGAATCTTTTCCAGGAAAGAGCCTTTAAGTTGCTGAAGATTTAGCTAGAGACTTTAAAGGGAATTCCAAAATAAAAACATGGTTCATTCAAGCAGGTTAGAAATCCACTAATACAAGTGAAAGAAGCACTGAAATTTGTGTAGAATTTAGTATGAATTTTATGGACATCATGACAGCAAAGATGATTACTTCCACCAATTGACAAACAAAACCTTGGAAAGAAAGACCTATAACCTTCAGAGGGACTGGCTATGCAGAAGAAAATAGTTCTGCTTTCACTTCCTCATAGCAAGAGGGGCTTCTCATTAATATTTACCAAAATGAAATGTATATATGCTCATTAATATTCATTAAACAACTCTCCAATATTACCCTAATCCCTCTCACAGATCACTCAAAATTTATATTTATTTGCATATTGGCTTGCCACAACTCTCAACTGCAGAAACATGCCAAGCATGGGCAGGAATGCAAGCCAATACAAAAATGACATTCTAACAAAGGAATTACCTTGAGCAAAGGGAATGTACCCGAAAATGATCAATAAAACAACTTACAAAATGTCCACAAATGTTGCCTGCGTTACCTCTGAACCATGACCAGCAAATCAAATGCATTTTGAAGACAATCATATTCAAATAGGCAAATGTTACACAAAAACAGAACATAGCTCAGCACCCACATTAAAAACACTTATTGCATGTCAAGCTTTCACAGTCTGTTGAGAGAACCATTTTATCAAAGAAGCACAGAGTGAAAGCTCAACTTTCAAATCTCTTTTTACTTGGTACCCTGAGGCATATTTTGCTTCTGTATAACGGTTGTGAAAACTAGCTACGTGAAGAACCTGTCTAAAAAATAGGCTAGTGGCACCAGTCTTTCCTGTATGCAATATACTGCAAAGGTCAACATTAAAAAGAATTGAAACAGGATAATTGGAAACAGTACAGCAGCAATATAACACAAATAAGCATAACAAAGACATTCAAATAAAGAACTGGAACACAAATAAGATAAAAAGGAAGAAGCTTATTTTTTTCTCAGGTTTATATGTCTTACCAAGACAGGTATGTTACTGTACTGCCCAGACACTTGTCCACAGAGCTCCTTGAATGCCAAGGCCCTGAATATCTACTAGACCAATAAAAAACGGCCTTTGCGACAGCAAGGTATGTTGTGATCAGGACCTAGGCATGGAATACAGTACAAATGAAAATTCTTATGAGGTATTTGCTTCCCACAAGTAATGCAATTACTAACTTTTACTGACATTGGTAAGGAGCAAGAAAAAGTTTCCCCAACGGGCTACTTGGCTTTAGTTTGAAGACTTCGGTTCTTTAACTCGAAAACGAAAATTTCAGGAGTCTGCCGACCGGCACTTGCGAACTGCTTCTGCTTTGGGCACCACGCGGCAAGAAAGACTGATTAAAATGGCGTCGCCTGCATGTTTTATACCCCTGACGACCGGATGTCATGGAAGAGGAGACAGCAACTGACGCAGGACCCAAGACTTTGTTATTCAGGCCGACTGAGGGCAACCTGCCAGCAGATTACCCAAACGTAATGACTGCAACAGTGAAACACAACCAATGTTACAATAAAGAATCCGTGACGTCTGTTACACCTTGGCAGTATTAACATATATCATACTAACAGCCATCTGATTTAGAAAGCATGTCGGGTTACTAACCCACCTTATTAAGCACATGAAACTCACCTGTAAAATTCTCTCTGCTTAATCACAGTCATCAAGTATCACTGCCCTAATAATCCACAGCTACAGTAACTTCTACAGAGGTACTAAAACACAAAAATTTCTAACAGCTTTTTTGTACTTTTCACGCATCATTCAAATCCTAGATGACTACTCCAGCATTGGGGGAAGAGGCAATTATCAAAGACTGAAT